>NC_056475.1:20509485-20646985 GCF_008729295.1 Plectropomus leopardus
AGTAGAAGTCTCCTCATCATCAGATGATAAGCCTTCTTTATGCTCAGCCCTCTTTCCGTTCTGCTCTCTAGCTTGTCGCCGCCGAGTTCTGCACCCACCCACAAGCACAGACGCAGACAATTAAAACCAAGGACAGAATTTATGATGAACTGACTCCTTCAAAGTCTGAACTTTCTGAACTCTCTTGCATGGCAAACTATGCTTTATAAACCTTGCCACAATCACAGTTGTATTTTTGCAAAGAAAAACGCAAAAATCTGCAAGTTTTGGCTTTTTCGTTGTCTGAGACAAGCACAAGAACACAGACACGAACCAGTACCATTGGCCTAGAAACATGTAACATAAATACAGATCCTGAACATGTTTTTGAGTACAACTGAGCTTCATACCGCCGTGCTTCTCTTTCTGCTATCCTCCTCTGACGACTGTTCTCCTGGTATGCTGCGCGGTCTCGACCAAAAGAGTCCAGATTAGGAGCCATGACGGCTTTATCTGCAAGAGACAGGAGCCATGTTAAAACCAGCAATGGAAGGCTGAAACAACCCATAACTCATAATTCTTTTTCTTGGCCCTCGATATCTCATGAAATATAAAGTACTCAAATATATAATCATTCAGAATACTTTAAAATAAAGATGATGCAAGGGCAAGTGATAGGCATAGGTAAAATGATCAAACAAGTTAAAATACAGACACTAAACCTCTGAATATAAAAAGTAACATCAGCAATAAGACATCGTATTAATTAAAAATAATTTTGGTATCATTCATTTTCTAGTCACTTACCTGGCGGCAACTTCCTACATGTTACAGTGAAAGTGACAAAGTGGCAAGTCACCAACAGATATTTTTTTTATCTTTAACTTAGTGACTCATTGCTTGAGATGAGTCCCAGCTGACTGTGAGACTCCAATAAAGAGAAACCAAAACGGCTCCTCCAATAAAACAGTTCTCATTTACATACATGCTCACTCAACCTTAATCACACTCACACAAAAGAATGTGAACAGCACACACACACACACACACACACAAACACAAACACACACTCTCACATACAGAGAACTAACGAGGCTGTTCAAATAAATCATAAAAACCTTCAAGATGGACTGACTTGAAAGGCTTGCAAACTCCGCCGATTCATCTTTAATATCATCCTGTCTTCTCTGGACAAGTCGTGAGGCCCGTTGCCTTAGTAACTGGTGCATGGCAGCCTCCAGCTCCAGGACAGCAGGCACCTGAAAGATATGATGCCTTCTGTGACCTCTGACCCAAACAAAAGCGGGGCTCCGAATCACAGGGGTGTCTTGCTGGAGGGAGAAGAGGAGCATGATGGCAAAATAAAACTGGAACCAAAGTTTTACTCGTGTCGGGTGAAAACTTGAGCGTCTCTAAAATGTCAGATGCTTAAACACTATGGACTTTTTTTTCAGCCAATGGTTTAAAATGAAACTACTGACAAAACAAATTGAAAGGATCAGTGTGTAGGATTTTGTGGCATCTAGCAGTGAGGATTGCAGATGGCAGCCATGTAAAACTTCTTCCATGTGCCAAGTATTAAGCCCTGGTTGGGATTCCTTTAGTGTTCATTGTTCAGGAGGTTTTCAGCAGGAGCTGAATTATCTACAGAGGTCTCTTCCTCTCCAAAACAATCGGACCAGGTGATGAAAACCGGTAGAAACGCTAAAAAAAAGTAGTTTCACTATATGTTTTTTTTAAATCTGTGTTGTTCTAACGCTGTAAAGGCTTGTTGTGGAGGGGCTGCTAACTATGTTGCCCAACATGAAAACACAAATGGCCCTATCTAAAGCTAGTGTTCAGTTCATCTGTTCTGGGCTGCTGTAGAAACATGGTGCAACTTGGCAAGCTCCGTGTACAAGGATCAGCTCCGTATGTAAATATAAACAGCTCTTTCTAAGGTAACAAAAACATGACGATTCTTATTTTCAGGTGATTATACTAAAACATGCTTGTTCTATCTTATTCCGTTTCTGCCAAAACGATTCCCATAAATCTTACACACTGGACCTTTGAAGTTAATTGATTAAAACCAAAAGCATGTAATAAAATTGAAGAGTTTAAGGTTTTTACCCAACATTGACAGTATACAGTTCCAGTCTCGATGTTTATACTGTATTAAAGACTCCATTCTAAGTCATACTGATTGGTTAGTTATCATCACCTAACAGGGTTAAAAACAGACATTAGTGTAGTTGAGGAAACACACTGGCATCCGGCAGGCCATGTTCCATGTAGCTGCTGCTCTGCTGCTGTAGGATCAAGACTGAATTATTCAGTTAAGACATGCATTTAGTAAGTAGATATAGGTGCACAAAAATAAAGCTTGATCAGAGATATATCATTGTTTAAAAAAAAAAACTGGACTCATCTCTGTGAAGCTCAGAAACTAAAGTATATGGCTGGCTGCCAACTACACTGGCTTTTCATCTTTTTCATCAAAAAACAAAACAAGTGCAAAAGCATGCCTCTGATATAAAATTACAAAATGAGATCAGTTGTGAAGCAACTGGTGCATACATGGAGTGTACTCCAAGTAACTAATTTGCAGTCACATTGGCTTGTCAATACTGTTAACTAACATCAAAAGTGGTATCTAAACTTAAAAATGGTCCTTTTATGACTCTGAAATAGTGTTTCACCATATGGATTTATTCTTAGATTCTATGGCTTTCAAATCAGCATTAAGTGATGAGAGATCACAGACACAAAACGGAAAACAGCTAATCAGAGAGCACATAAATTCTCCCTTACCTTTTCACTGAAACACTCAAGCAAGTCTCCAACATACCCTCGCATCTCTTGCAAGAATTTATATTGATCTGCATTGTCATTGGACGAGCCCTCCAGCTGCTGTATGGCGCTCTCAGAGGCAGCTAGGTCTTCTTCAATCTGTTTGTAGCGCCTGGCGTTTGCTTCGTGGCCTGCACGCATTTGAGTGAGCCTATAGACACATGACATACAGGGAAAGACGGTAATGATGACTTAGATGAGGAAAAACAAAGCTAGTCTAATAATCACTGACATACACTGAGCAGAACATTGCTTTAGAGTGCACCCGTCCAATACGAACATAATGAAAACAGATTTACAGGAGACAAGGAGCTCCCTCTCTGACCCTTAGATCTGTGGATAGCTTTGCTGGACCACAGCACACAAAGATGGCAGCAGCTGAGGTGGAGACTGACATTAGATGTTGCAGGAGTCTTCTACTGAACCTACCTATCCTGCAGGCGTTTCTTTACCAGATCAATGGATACCGGGGTTAGATCACTAATAGGGGTGCCGTAGTGAACAGAACCATTGTCTGCTCGGCCAGTTGGCTTGGAAGTCTGTGGGGCCACTGTGCTGTAGGAGAAAGGCATGCTGTACGAAGAGCCGTAGGGTTGGCTCTCGTAGCTGTTCTGGTAGTAGACTGTGTTGTCCTCTGGCTGGCTGCTTTGGACCTAGTCATCGAAAACAAGGAAAATACATATTGCATTTAGTAGGGGTAGGAGATATGGCCCTAAAATATTATCATGATCATTTTAACGATATTCTTAATGATATAACAAAAATGATCTCTGATTTCTTAAGTTTGCAAACAGTAACTCAGAGTGTTGTGAAAAATCACAATTTTCAAAATTGTTGATGTTGTCCAAGCAACAAGAACAAACCAAATGACATTCAATATACAATGATATAAAATGGCAAAAAGCATTATTTAGCAGAATGCATGACTGTTCACACTTCAGAGACTCAATATATCTTACCTGGGGTATGCTGATTCCTTTCCTAATCTGCTCCTGCTCCCAACGGCTCACCTCCTCATCCTGACCCGTATCCAGCGCCTCATCGTCACTGCCCTCAATACCTGTACACAAAGAGCATGTTCAGGTCTTAGGTACAACTGATTCAAAACAGCAGTATACAGTCAGTGAACAGTCATATTTTTTACAGTACCTATCTCCTCTGCAATCTTCTGTCTCTGGCTTTTGTTCTTGACAGCACTGAAGCGGATCCTCTTCTCTTCCTCATCTTCGTCATCACTGGCATCTTGGTCTTCTCGTACCATACGTTTCTTGGGAGCCTCCGTCTCAACCAGAGGGGCTTCACCCCCCAGCTCTCTGGCCAGTTGCCGTCGCTTTCTGGCAGCATGGATGAATGCTGCATCAGGGATCTCCCCTAGAGTAAGAGAGAAGCAGGTGTTGATCTAAATGCTTGTTTGAGTGTGTGTACAAATACCAAAGTGTCTGAGGTTTGGAGGGATAGAGCTGTATATGTTGAGGTTAAAAGCACTTTCAAGGGGATTTTAACAACATATTAGCAGACCAATTACTTAGAGAGGGAGTATTCTTCCTCTTAGGTAACACTCTGGAGGAGTACAGCGCTATCATCATCAGGATTTGGCCCATTCTTTACAAAAGCACCAGTGATAATAGTTGAAACACTAAATAAGCATTTAAATTTCAGTGTGTGTGTGCATGTGTGTGTGTGTGTGTGTGTGTGTGTGTATGCTACCTGGTCTAAGGCTGCTAAGGGAGGAGAGAGTGTTGAACGTTGCTCCGGCATTGTTGCTCCTGGAGACTTGACCTTGTCCCTGGCCGCCTTGACTCTTCGTGTCTTCTGCCTGCTCATCGGCACTGTCCACCTCCATTTCTTCCTCCCCTTGTTCACTTCCTGCTCTGCTGATAACTTCCTCTTTGATGGCAAGCACAGGCTGAAGTGGAGCATCTTAGGAAAACCAGATGCAGAGAAAGATGAGCCAAGAGACTACTAGATCTAACAAACTCCCATTACGTTTACATTATAGCCATTTAACCGGCATTTAAGGGTGGTTGATATTATGCTTCATGTTACAGGGCACTCTAGCCCGTTTAGATACACTAATTGGGTTGCTCAATAATAGAAATAGTTTTAAAGTGAAATATGGGAATCAGCCAACATAATGATTTCTGTCGATATCACAAACTTTTTTTTTTTTTAAATTGACAAAGTGAACACAGACAAAACATCGACCCTACGTTAAAGTTTTAATACAATACAATAAAACTGTAATTGCATTGTATTTTATGTCTCCATCTGCTGGTGGGCCATCACAATACCAGCATGCATAATGATTTTAATTTCAACTCAGATGAGTTTTGATGATCACGAAAATTAGGTGGTGAACAAAGTGGATTTGTCAATAATGGCATCGGTTATCAGCCAAAAGAGTAGTTTCATATAGCAAAAAATCCAACCGTGCATCCCTAATAACAACATCAATATATGGAATCTGAGTATTTTAGGTAGGATGAGTGAGGATCAGGCTGTGAACATGTGCTGATAACATGCACAAACCTTGACATTAATGTCTGTCAGTTTATCTGCTGATAATATTAACATCTCTATTTCTTTCAATAATACAATATTGGACAAAAATGTTGACTGACGGTCCTGGTATACTATTGTCCCTACAGATGGCAACACTATGGAGGGATAATTTTTGCTGGATGCATACCAGTACAATACATAAGCTCTACCCAAAGGGGATCTCAGAGATCCTTTCCTATTGTGGAGCACAGCATGTTGTATTTTACCCACAGGTTTCTTAATATTGGTTAAGATGTGGACTGTAGAAGCATTTTAAATGATTTTATGACAATGGTGTGCATCAATTTAGATTCATACTGTGCCACTTTTGGTGTCAGACATTGTGATTGTAAAGTCAGCTGCTTTTGTCAAAGTGACTTTATGTGACAGCACAGGAGACAGACAATGTATCACATAAAAGTGAGCTATCCCACCTGATTTGATTTCCTGTTTGACTCCGGACTTCTCCAAATCCTCCTTGTATTCTTTCTTCAGCTGCTTGACGATCTTCTTGCTGTGATTGGATTTCTTCACCCTGAACACCTCGGATCCCTCTGTTTACAAACAGGTCATGCGAGAAAGTGAGTCGAGTTAACCCTGCACATCATCCAAATTAAACTGGCGACCACGAGAGCAATTCCCGGCAGCACAAGGAAAGTAGCCAACGAGCTATGATGGTTTCTGCATTTACAAATACGACTTCGTATCCTAAGTAGTAGAAACAGACAGTGTTACTTGAACCTGTCAGGACAACACGCTGTCTTTAGCTAACGTTAATCGGCTAGCTAACTTAGCATTGATTAACAAGTTAGCTTACCTTCGTCATCGTCAAAACTCAGCAAACTGGCTTTCGTGGGTACAGGCACCGCAGCTGTAACGACATCTCTGCTTTTCTTTTCTTTCTTAACAGTTCTTACGCTAGCTAGAAAACCATTGCTGTAGCAGTTGTCGGTGCTGCTCGGTGCTCCGGTAACGCTGCTGTGGGAAGTCTCCATAAACGGGATTTCCTCCACGGCGGGCCCGAACGATGTCGGCAGCAGCGGCGGCTGCCGACTCTCCTCCTGCTCGTCCTCGTCGGAGTCATTCCTCCGCCGAAAGTTGGCTCGTTTCGCCTTTTTGAACATTATAGTTATCTGCTAATTACAATGGTTCATGCTATAACACGGGACACCTTATAATTGTGCCTCGACCAGAAGGTAATTATCCTCACATCGCCAGTCGACCATTTTCTGTCAGGAGTGCGTTTCTTCTTCGTCTTCACAGATTGAGGCTGAGTGCAAACATCAGAGGCACAGTACTGCCCCCAGCTGGCCAACCACACGAAATACACAAATAATAAAATAGAAATAGTGAATAAAAAAAACATTTTGATTTAAAATGATCCGCGTGAATTGTCAGATTTATTTGTTGCGAAAGTGTACATGAAATACGAGGCTGATAATGAAAATAAGGATTTTGTTCAAACCACGTGGTACAAATACCCTACAGAAATCAATTATTTTTTTTATTGTATTATATTTAGTGTTTGGTTTTATCATTAAACTGTAATTATTCTTCTCGTTCAAGTGATTGCTTAATGTTTAAATTTCCTTGGAGAAAATGCTGAATTTGGAAAAACTGCTTTTAGTTTTTCTGCTGCGTCTACCTGGAACATCTCATAACCTACATTCAAACTCAACATCATTGTTACTATAGGCCAATATAATTACTCTAACTGTTTTTAATGGTGTTCGGCCTGTTGTTGTTTGTTCTTTGTGTTTTCTGTGCTCTTGACATCACTGAAAATGGGGGCTTGCCCTCTGATTTCTTGAGACTTAAATAATGGTTGAATGAACAAATGATTTTAAATGTATGATTGGCATGACAAAGGCAAAAGAAACTACTTGTCATCCTAACGAGATCACTAGGCAGTATAATTAACCTTTATATCATTATGCTCACAATTTCTTAATGATGTTAATTATCTGAGATTACAGTATGGAAACTATTAATATCCTGTCTACATGACATGTAATCCTGGAGCACTGACATTTCTAAATGTGTGTCCGAGCTATTGCATTCTTGTGACAACTCATAACAGTCATAACAAAGAGCATCTGACAGTGAAAAACAATATCCTTGTGAATTTTCAGAACTCAACTATTGTACTCAAGGTTGAAGGAATTATTGATGATGCCGTTATAACATATAAGGTTGACTTTGACAGCTAAAAAAAATAACCCAATATGATAGTTTCCAGTAATGTAATCTCACTGTGATGTATTCATGGTTCATTGGTGTTTGACAGAAAAGCCTGCAATGCAGCATATGTCCTTGTTTTATATCAAATAGCCCTGATAGAGAACTCGAGGGAGTGCCAACTCTGCATTTTCAATTGAATGACTCTTGACATCTGTAATTTATATCAATGAAACAGTCTTAATCTAAGTCTTGACCTAACTATTTGCATACATTGTGAAGTAGCACTGAACCACTGAGTTTTTCTGATTGGGTCCATTTGTAGAACAGTGAAATGCTTGTCTATTTAATTGATAAAACTAATTTTGCATTCACATTAGCAAGGGCATGGGTTTTGTCTCAATAATTATTATGTAAGTGGGGGCCAGGGTGTCCTTCCACAAGACATTTTCAGCATCAAACACTTCATTTTCTGCATTTCGGTGAATTTTTATGCACCATTTGTGCCTTCTTGCATCAATTTATGGCAAAACATTTCAGGGTACTTCCTGCTTCAACTTAATTGCTTAACCTCTTTCCTGTTTTATTTTATGATTGCAACAGTTGCTTGTAAGGTTGCAAACTGCCATCACCTAGTTTACTGGAGGCACCGCTGGGCCTTTGAGTAGCGTTCTTGCAGTTTGTCAAAATAAAAGCCCTCTGCTTCTTTCATGTTTTTTGTATTGAAGGGGGCATATGCACATGTACTAAATATTTAGGTGGACGTGTCCTCTGTATCACCTTTAAAAATCTACATCAGAGCACATTAGATAGATAGATAGACCTTTCCATACCTCTTCTCTTACAAATCCCTTTTTTCTCTCAAAATTGGTCTCTTTTCATTTTAGCTCATGTCATTCACCCCTCATTATCTCTGGGCTATTCCTTTCACTTGCCTACCTACCTGACGACAGCTTTCTGAAAAATAGTCTGGAAAAAATGAAAGATCCATACCTCTAAACTGCACTTTATTGCCCACAGTATGTATGGTGGCATGTTACACATTACAGACTATGGAAGAGTTGAGCGGAGCATATGTCTCTCCTGATAGGAACAGATAATATGCATTAAGGACTACGACAGCATCCAGTTCCTTTAATAAATGCCAGACATGAGCTGCAGTTAGCGAGGGTCATTACAGAGCCATTACTTGACACAGTGTAGTGTGCGCTGTGGTAGTGATAATAACTGCTGAAATTAAAGTGTCACCACAGATGAAGCTGGAGTGATATGTTGTGATTAATTAACATCAAGATGACCCTTTGCCATTAAAACGATAATTGGAGATAAATATCTTCCCATTAATGGTAGCATTCGTTTTTAAAGTCCCAGAGTCCTCTTTGTCTCCTCAACACATTCACATCCACCATTAAAGCAGGAATCTTTATTCTTGATACAGTAAGATTAATCTGGATATAGCTGAATTTCATAAATATACTAACTCTAGTTTCATATCTGTGGGTCTGTCTTTGAAGCACTAAACTGATACAAGTTTCGTCTGTATACAATGTTACATAAATAAGGAACTTACTGCAACCTGTCACCATGTCCATGGTTGTTCTAGCATTTTACCACGATGGGACCTTGACGACTCCTCACCTGGAATTCCCAAACCTGAACTCTTTTTTGGATATAAGTATTTTAAATAGCAATATCTTCTGCACAAATATTTTTTTCTCAAACTGTGAATGGTCTTTATTTCTCAATTTCGACATTCAGAATCCATTAATAGTTGTGCTCAGATGAAGTGACTGTGTTAAAGCAGCTGGGTCATGGGCGTAATGTGAGACAGTGGGCCCCTGGGCAGATACATGCAAGAGCCCCCACCACCTCACCTACATAAGAGCAAGTGGCACAAATGTTCTACTTATTTAGCCTCTGTTTGTGATTGTTATGTGTGTCTTTTAGTTGTTATGCATCATATTGTGTCTCTTTGTAATAAGTGGGCGAGGGGGGTGGGATGAGAGAGGGGGAACCTGACACTCTGGCCCCTTGGGCCTGTGCCCAGTATGCTTGCACACTAATCCATGAGCCAGGTAATCAGCAACAGTTAAGCATCTTATCAGTTGAACAAAGTTTAAAAGACAAAAGTGGCCTGGCCTTAGTGCCAAAGGGAATACCTCAAGGTTAAAATGAGACACACAAACTTGAACTGATAGTTCTTAAGTGCCTCAGCCAAACAGGAGCATGAAATTGATCTAAATACCACTTGGGGGCACTGCAGCACCTTAATAAGCACAAGGCCTTGTCTTATTTGTGGCCAAGGTGCGCTCATAGTTCACTCATGTATAAATGCTAATGAAATACAATGACATTTCCTGATCCAGTGAATGTATCTGAAACAAGCCAGCATGAATATAGATGACATCAATACTGCTACTCAAAGGTTCATAAGGCTCATCCAATCACTCCTCTTATCGCTAAGAGGAGGCTGTCGCTGTGTGACCATTTTGGGTGATTATTTGTATAAGAAAAGCAATTTAATTTGTGTGAGACGTATATCATTATTTGTCTGGTGGTTGCGTGTGTGCAGGGGACCGTGGTAAAAGGGAGCAGTCTTTTCTTCTTTGAGTAGTGCAGCAGGAGTGATGCCACTTTGAATTGCCCCTGCAGGATACAGTAACTATAAAAGCAAAGTTATAGAAGCCAAGGTTTCATTTGCACTGATGGAACAAACATCAGGGTTGAATAACCCAGCTTATTAAATACACAGTGTGCGTGTCAAGAGGTAATGAAGATGGAATGAGAAAGAAAAAAAAGAGGCGCTATAATAGAGGCACAAGAGGATCTGAACCTTCCACCTTTTACTGAGGACTTCCATTAATGCAAGGCTATGTATATTAGTTTAGACAAAATGAAGATGTCAAAACTTATCATTTTTTAAAACAAACAGTCATCCCTTAAAGCATATGACTCATGAAACCATGTACTTTTGCTTTCATGAATGCAATCATGCTCTGATAATAGAGGGAGTCCATTTTCTCTAAAGACAGAAATCTAATTTTGGAGCTCTTCATACGTCCCAGTGCTCTCAGGTAATAGCGTCCTTTGAAGACAGAAGATTAATGTTGCGATACAAGCACACATGTAAAGCTGCAAAAAATGACTACTGTGGATAACTAATTATACTTATCTCTAACAGGGGATCAGGATTCACTGAGGTAATTTCTGTTTAGATTCCCTGTATGCTTTGTGCTACCAGAGTACATCATTCCTCGACCAGCAGAGGAGAAAAAACAAGTGCGTGAGTCAGGCTATACTGGCCAGTCTTACTATCAATCACTAAGACGAAATCAAGTATCTAACTGCCTCCGTTACCAGGGACACAAGCTATTTGAACTCAAATGGAGCCAAAAGCTCTGACAACCAGCAACACACATTCGAGACACGTGTGTGGACTGTCTGAGAGGCATTTACTGTGTAGAGAGAAGAAAATGGCACCATCCATTCGCTTTGTGTTTTGCGTGCTTGTGCAAAGTCCATTTAAGTCCATCCTCCTATAGGTGACATAGGCAGCCAACTAGGACGCCACCCAGAGGTTTAGAGTAAAAGAACAGGAAAAGTAAAAAGGCATTTGGGGGAACCAGGGGTGTGTCTGGAATATTCGGCTATCAGGGGCATAGCCCTGATCTGTTTTGGGGGGTCCAGAGCGAGAACTTTTTTTGATGAGCAAATGCTCTTTTATGCACTCTGGCATATTCTGTACCCTGAAAAAAGAACAAAAAACATTTTAAACTGTCCGGATTCATCATGAATTATGCAGTAAAAATATTAGTGGTTGTTAGTTATCAGTGTTACTTTTAGAAACAGAACAAATTACAACTGCTATTATTTAAAATGAATTGACTAGATTTACAAAAATATTTAAAACTGTGATTTTGATCAACAACATCATATTATTTTTGAAGGCTGTAATGCAGTGGTTCCCGATTGGTGGATCATGGTCCAAAAGTGGGCTGCGGTCCCACACTCAATGGACCGCAAGTGACTGAAGTACAGTGAATTAATGGCAAAAAGCTTTTATTCTGAAGTGCTGTTTCTTTTGTTATATTCCAGCAATATGTTTTATTTCTTTGTGTTCTACGCCAACGTGTTGTTTACAATTTATGAAACAAAAGTGAATATGTGGAAATTTATTAAGTGGGGACCGTTAACTGATGTCTAAGGAGAAATGTGACTGGACCAGTTGGGATCCTATGCTTTAATGCATAATGTATGGATATATATATATATATATAAATATATACATATATATCATGGCTGAAGCCTTGAAGCCTTGCAGGGCACAATGCAAAAACAAGACGACGCAATTTGCAAATTTGGATTTCTGTGTTCTCTTATTGTCTGTTATTTATTAGTGTTGTTTGTTGGCAAATTGGGTTTTTTTTTTTGTGTTTTTCCAATTAGCTCTTATTCTTGTGTAATAAATACAATAAATGTTAAATATAATTATAACTAGGGCTGGGTGAAATGGCCAGAAATGCAATCATGATGAAAATGTTCTTATCAGTAAATATTCATAATTATTACAACGAACGTCAAATCATTATTTTGCCTAGTTTAAAGGCTGTTTTTTGCTCCTGATTTAAAGATGAAGAAACAATATGACTAAGTGTGGTTTCAACTATTATTTATTATCACAACACTTGCCCAAAAGTAGAGTATTTCCCAAATCTGTAGATTCAAAACAATTATATAATCTAACACTGCTTGTAAAAACAAACTGATGACTGTTACCATGTAAAACGCAGATACAACTTACAGAACCTACATAAACATGGATCCAAATGGTTCAAAAGGTTTTTAAGTCGTGACATTAAAACTAAAAACTGTTGCCCCCAGTTTGCCCTAATCAACATTTCCAGTTTCAAGGACAAGAGGACTCAAATACTTGAGAAATGCAGGGAAAGCTTTCGTAGGGTAATATGCTAGGTCCGGTACAGTGCATGTGTGTCAGTGTGAGTATTTCTCCTCAGCTTGTGTCACATAGCAGAGCTTTCTGTGTAGTGACGATCTGACTGGATTACGGGTGTAGGGATGTGTTTGTCTCAGGTGTTACCCCGCACCCGTAGTGAATACCGCAGTGACCTCCAACTGCCTCCTTCATGCATTAGAATAAAAACTGACTTTACCCATTTCATGCTTGACTGAGGCCATTCTTTCCCCCCAGCCTTTCGTTAAATTATCTTCGCCACCACTCCCCCTGCACCTCTACAACACCGCACACAACACCCGCATTTCCCATCTTTTAGGTAAAGCAGTTGTTGTGTGCAGAGTTGTAGGAGTGCAGGTAGAATAGTGGCAAAGATATTTTAAAGAAAGTATGGAGGAAAAAAGTTGTCTCAAACTGCGGTGTCAGCAACATCACCTTTCCTTTCTGCCAACCCTTCTCCTCCCTCTCCTCCTCTTCCTCCTCTCTCATCTATCACTCAAGCTTACATCAAAGCCTAATCATAGAGAGCCATAGTTTTCACATCCTGTCCAGGTAAGGAAACTCTGTCAGGACTTTTGCTCACATGTACATTTAGGCACATCTCCTGCTTGCATACATGTTTCTCAAAGCCTGTCCCTCTCCTGACAACGTCTCCCCCTTTTCCGAGCAGGCGTTGGACTCATTTTGAGGATTCAAGAAAACCAGCATCTGTAACCCCTGACAAGGGAGAAACAGAAACATGCTTTCAAAGACTTACTTCCCCACAGCACCTTAAAGCAAAGCGGATGGATAAAGTTGAGGAAGAAGGTGGAGGAGACGATGCGCCTGATTAAAGAGAACACAGAGAGAAAATTATGATATTTAAACCCACTTTGAAGCCTCAAACTGGTAAATAAATGATGTGCTCAAGAAGACTCAAGAAATGGCTGCGGCTCCTACACCTGCGGCTCAATGCTTAAATATTCATTTCCTGTCATAGTCACAAACACTTGAGTACGTGTATAGCTTATAAGAGTGAGTGTGTGTTAAAGATGCATGTTGAATTAGAAAGCAGCGTGCGCCGAGAGATGTTGCTCACAAACTGCTGTCTTCAAGTGCATGTGGAAGAGAAGAAGAGAAGAGAAGGGAGAGAATTCGGGATTTATTTTCCTCCTTAATGATCTACTCAAACATCCTCCAAACCCCCTCATCAGCGGACAGCACAGCGGAGAAGAAGAGAAAGCCCTCCGTGCTTTTCATCCTCTCTCTTACTATTCTTTCATCCCTGCAATGCTCATAATGGTCCTGAGATTAGTGCTGGATGTGTTAACTAAACTTCTCATTTGGCAGAAACGGAGGGTGAGAAGACTCTGTTTGAGAGAATTACTGCAGGGAAAAATGAAAAGAGAGAATTTTCAATGCGGATGTTTAGAAGATGAAAGGGGGGCTAATTCAGAGAGGAATTTCAACAACATTTTTAGTATAAACTAAAGTAATAAGTGTGTCATTGTATCCAATTGCACACATTCAGAAACATACACACATTTCAGCAGCAGATGTTATCGCTCGACGCTGGCCAAACAGAGCACTAAATAAAAGCGATGCGTTGATGATTCCAGACAATACATTTAAACTCAATTTAGTTCATTGTTCCGGGAATGACAATATGAAATAGTGCAAATCACCCTGACGCAGAAAATTTCACTCATCTCCACGTCGTTAAAATAACTATTTGACTAGTTAAGCTCACACAAAAAGTACACACACTCATTTTCAACACTTCTCCACTCCACTCTTCATCACCGTCTGCTGATTAATCATTGTATCTGACTGCTCATTAGGCCATCTCTTTTAAAACAGCTTGACCTTGTATCGACTTTTATCCCCTCTCATCTCCTCGTTTCGTTCTCCGAATTTGCCCCTCTTCTTCATCTCCTCATTTCCTAGACGGCGTATGTTTCAGACAGTCCTTCGGGGGCTTTTCTCTTCCGTCAGCCTGAGTACAGATATTTCAGCACCTTGATTTCAGAGTAATTACATAGGGATAAATGATGACTCTCCCTGAATGCATTTCTCCCCTTTTTCTGTCAACCCATCAGGAACAGGACCCGGGGCATGGCAATCACTCACTACCACTCTGCAGGAGGGAGTGCGACCTCCTTAAAGTTTACGCGTGAAGACAAAGAGAATTTTCTTATTCTTGATTTCAGTGTAATTACGTCAGAATAATGCTCCCTAACTGCACTCCCACCTCTTTCTGTCAGGCTGACAGTAACACCCTGGAGCACAGAAATTACTTGCTCGTGCTCTGCAGGAGGGAGTTACAATCTTTCAAAAGTTTACACATTAAATTCTTTTTTCTTAGCATTTGACTTTTTGAATCTCTATTCATACAGCGGCTTTAGCTAAGCGTGCATGCTATTTTTCAGCACCATGCTGTGTCACACTCATATAGTTATATAGATTCCCACCTGGATACAGGAGTCTGGTGTCTGCTTCCTGTTTGAATGTGATATTTTTTTTCCACACTTAACAATGTGCTTCCCTCCCCAAAGCCTAACTATTCGTGACTCTGTCGTCTAACCATCAATGCTGTTGTTGCATTTGCTGTTGTTGCCTTAACACAACCACGTGTCACATAATCCCACCATGTGCATTTGTTGACCTCACGTTAGCGTCACCCTCAGCATAAACAACAGTTGCAGGATACCTAACTTGTAATATGTAGCCACAGATATCCACTGACAAAGCTGCAACATGTGATGAGTTGGGATGTGAATGTGTTAATACATGTAATCATGTTTGAGAGTTATGGGTAATTAGCTGACAGATTTCAGTTTAATATATAAAAACCTGGTTGGAGTAGTCCAAATAGCCTCTGAGTAACTGAGAGAAATGCAAAAAGTGTCTCCCTTAAATTTTTCTAAGCGCTAGGATACTTTCTATAATTCACAAGGTTCTGTGGTCTAAAAATTAGGTTCGAATAGAAAATTTCTTAATCAATCTGGCGTGTTTGCTTGTGTGCAGCCAAAGAATATCAACTGAAAGGCGTTAAAATAGCCCTTTGTCTTGGGATTACCGTTTTGTGATTCCTGTCACCTTTACAGAGTGCCTATTGCTCTTGAAGTCCAAGGGCTATGTGAAGTATATCAGCGAAGAGCATCAAAAGCCAGCCTGATCTTATGTTTGATATCCAGCAGGTTAACAATAACAACTTAAGATTCTGAGCAGGTGCGGGACATCTGAGAGTGATGCATTTGGCCATTGGTGAAAAAAGGGTCCTGTGAGGGAATTTACAATGATTTCAGAAAACAAATAACAGCCACTTCTTAACATCTCTTCTCAGGGACACACATCCAAGCTCACCGTGGTTAGAAGCCCACTGCTGCCCCAGCAGAAGGCCTCACACCAGGGCCTTGATTTAATCACGGCCCAGCAAGGGGAGAGGCCAAGCAGGCAACAAAGCTGCCCTCCAGCCTTCCATCCTCCTGCCATCAATGCTCCCTGTAGGTTGACCCAGGAGAGGCCATCCCTCACCCTCCACCCGGGCCGTTTGAAGATGAGAGGAACTGAGTGTGAGTGGGAGGGACGTCCAAGAGGAGGAGAGGTAGATGAAACCCCGGTTGTTCTCTTTGAACTGCTAATCACTGTGTTTAAAGCTGACCTCGCTTCCTGTCTCTCTTTCTGTGTTTGGCTCATTATAATATGTACCCTGATAAAGGGTCCAGATGGGAGTTCACCATGAACCACAAATCCCACATCAGTTCCAGTTAAACACATAGTCCTCATTTTCTCCCATAAAGATAAAATAATAAACTAGAAAGGCATTCAGAGAGTGCAGACCTCTGCCAAGGCCAATAGACAAGTCCACTATAGTATGCAAATCTGCAAGCACAACCATTATATATGTCTGGGTACGTTTTCAAAATTATTGGAACTATGGGAAAGAAGATCAGAATGACTAGTATTTACAATCGACATGCTTAAACTTCATCATTGTTATTTATTGTGTTCATGAAGCATAAGGTTTGAACATTTGTCCTCAATGTCTCTGATGGAGTTTGTTGGGGACAAATTCACATTTGGATGTGAGTAAAAGTATAATCAGTTGCATGATATGTGTGTATTTACACCCATGAAACCACTGTCCCCGAGTGTGACGTAACAACTGCTTTCTGTATGAATTTTGAGCAACTTTATGTTTAGGCTACCCCGCAGTGTAACTGTTGCCAGTGAATGTAGAGTGGAGTTATTATATTTCTATAATTGGCTACGTCTTGCCATGATTGAACTTTACTATGATCATCTTCATTATAAAGGAATACTTCACCCCCCAAATGACCATTTGTTGGTCAATTCCTTAAACCTTGTTACACTGAAGAATACTTTGTTTTTCTTTGATGCCACCATAGTAAGCGATAAATCCAAAAACGGAGAAAATTCTTGACATATTGAAGTAAATGGAGGCCACATTTCGCAACAGCAAAACTATATTAAAACATCTGTTTACAAACTCTCTCATGATTCCCAAACAGTCCTTTCCATTGAGGGAACTGAACAGAAAGTGAAACTTCAATATGTTCTCTCTAAAACCAGAGTGCACTGACAAAAATATCTGACAAAATTTTACCTAGCTGAACACGGGAGCTGCTGGTCTACTGCTGCCTCATCAGTTAGTTTGTTTGTGTTACTGTGTAACTTTGGATTCACCAAAGCCATACAATAAAACAAACAAGGTTCAAATGGAGGTAGTGGTAGACCAGCAGCTCCTATAATCAGCAAGGTAAAAATACCATTTTTATCAATGGGGTATGGCCTTTAAGAGAGCATAGATGTCTGTTTGGAAAGCACTGAGTATACAACTGGATATATGAGACTTTGATTACACTGCATAAGTTGTGTAACAGTTTGTAAACAATTGTTTTGATATAGTTTTTATCTTATTAACATGCCTTTGACTTTATTTATCAAGAATCTTCTCATAGTTTGGATTCCTTGTTCACCAGAGGCATGCAAGAAAAAAAGTTGTCTTCATTCGACTTACAGTAACTCCAGGTGAGTAATTCATATACAAATAGTCATTTGGGGCGTGAAGTATTCCTTAAAGGTGTGTGACATTTATTCCACAGGGCTAAATGTTCTTGCAATGTTAACGGAAGTGAAAGAGAATTTGTACATCCGTCCTGTGATTCTGGACTGCTCCAAAAGTTTGTCCATAATCCTGCTGACAGACAGACAAATTAACCAATAAGCAAACTGAACAGAAAACATAACCTCTTTGGTGGAGGTAATAACCAGGTGAGAACTGCACAGATGTTCTTTAATGAGCGACATTTAATAATCCACACCTACTCTAATTCACTTTTTCATCAATACTCTTTTTAATATGGATGGAATTTTGCAGCTGCTGCTCAACCTTAATATCTGGAGAAACAGTAGAGTAGAAAAGGTGAGGGGGTTGACAATGAGTTCAGGTGGTTTTAATTGGACCTATAAACACTTGGTATTTAAAACGTTTCTCGGGTGATGTCATCCTGATTAGCTCTAAAGGCAAACCTCATTGTGGATACACTGGGATTAGAGCACTGAATCAGTGTTCGGGGTGGTCAGGAAAATGTCTTCGTAAAATATGCCGAATCTCCAACACGTTCGTTCTCTATAAAACTACGGCTCAGATACAAATGTGTATGTCTTTAATGTTTAGCAAATTGTGCAGTCATAATTAGATTTAAGCAGAAAAATCTCAGTTTTCTTACAAGTTGGACTCATCTGCTCTAAGCTGGATAAATCTGTTTTGTGTGAAAATGTTTGTCCACACTAGCACTTTTATGTTGTTTTGTGAAGAAAAGAAACACTGAAATTCCAAGACAACATGGAGAGCAGTCAAGTCTCTGCTTTTTCCTGCTCTTCCAGTGTGTAGACAAATAATGCATGACAGCCAACATGTAAGAAGTAGAACAGTCTGGAGAGTATTTTTGAAAAGCTCCATATTTGTGAGTGAAAAACGCTGCTTTGTGTGGAGGGAAAGCCAAAACCAAGTATAAAAGATGTGTTTTCAGACATAGCTGGTTTATTGTGGAGGTGGACTGAGATGTATTACAAAGTGTGAACTGCAGCCCATGTCTACTGGATCTTGATCCAATTTGGATACATTTGCAGTGAAGATACCAAATCTGAACAAGCCCACAGAGACTGCAGGGAAGAGGGAAGGTGGGGTGTGGAAGAAGGGCATGATGAGGCGGAGGAGAGAAGGAGAGTAGGGTAGCTAGGGATCAATCAATCAATCGCTCCTGTTGGTTTATATTGACTCTGCAGTCCCACTGGGCTACCACGGTCAATGTGCTTTCAGGCATTTTGTGTGGGTCGATGTAGGAGCGTGCCTGGCTTAACACTCACCTTTTATAGAGATACGTGCACGTGTGTTTGTGTAATATATTAGATGGTTTTATGCCGCGTGTACCGACAGGTTTTCATAAATGTATGTCATGTGGAAAGTGCAGCCATTAGTGTATTATAAGTGAATACATGTTTTAGAAATTACAAGATATAAATCTAAAGTATCAACATAACCACAGTGAAGCCGCTGGGCGTCAGACTTTGCCATGTGCTAAGGACTTTTTTTTTTTTTTAAATTTGTTGACCTTGCTACCAAGCTGCCTCGTTCCCAATGGTAACTTCCCAAAAACCAACAGCATCAAGGTTGGCTTTGGCCCATCAACTATGCTTCGCATTCATTCTGTCATATAAATGGGTGATGAAAAGCTGTCTACACCACACGGTACAAATATCTGTGTAACCTTTTAGCTCACACTGATGAATAAAGATTAATTGATCAGCAGATTCAATGGACAAGGCCTTTATATTTTTACCATTGATCCCAGCTGGGCACCAACGCATTAGACATTGGTTGAATTTAGAGTGTGACACAGGGTGACTATAATTCAATGTTAGGATAATGTCTAATGCCAATGTAAATATGATATGTAATACTGGCGACAGGTTTCGTTGATAGTAACCAAAAGTCAATATCATCTGGACACAGATTAACAACATTTGGGGGGGGGGGGGGGGGTTTGAATGTCTGTTTTTGGGTGATCCACTGAAATATATGCAAAATCACAGTCTGTTTTTTTACTACATGGTTATTGTGGCCAAATGAGTTTTTTTTTTTTTAATAACATAAGATCCAATGGCTACAGCTTGAATGGTGACTCACTGACACTGATGATGGTGAGCATACTCTTCTCACTCCCACATAGCTGATGAGAGAATTTAATTGTGCACAAATGCATACTGTGCACACACACATGCTTGTATTGTATGCACACAATGTATGTTTGAAGTCATATTGTATACTATGTTGATTAAAGAAAATATCAGAGCTTTATAAATGCAAATCTTGGACATACAAAAACAAATAGTTAGATAGACATATAAACAAAAATAGTTGACACTGTTTATCCTTTCCTTCTTTCTGAAAGTCCAGGTTTTGTAATATATGAACTTAATGGATGTACATTTAGCTCAACAATAATAGTGAATGTACACTCAGTTAAAACTTTATTCAACTTCTCTTCGATGAAATGCTATATTTGGGTTCGTTTGTCACATCACAGGCGTTGGTGCTCAATAATTACTGAACTTTTTCCAGGAAACTTAATTTACCATTAGATGTCACCATTAGTCATTGTAACTCACAGTCACTGGTCTTCTAAAAGCATTTTCACTGCATAGAAGCAGTGCTGTAAGATAACTGCTGTCCTTGTCTGACTGATTTGTGAAACAGGTGTTCATGCAACTTTACAGGGAAGGTCCTCTAATTGACACTACATCAGGCAGTTACTTGCATTATCCTGTTGCTTTGAGTGTTCTAACAGATTTAATGTTTCAATTAATGACATTCAAAAGGTTTTTTTTTTTTTAAAAAAAGCTCAGATGCCCAAGCTATGAAAAGATACATTGAACAGAAACCCCAGACTGAAGGGAGCTTGAGTATAAGAGCATAATGTGAAAAAAATGCGTCTTTATGAAGAGTTCTTCTGCATGCTGTTAACAGACAGACATAAGCACGATATTTGTTCTCATTCTTCCATCTCATGACAGAAATGATAAAAAAGACTGTTAATACAGACTTAATGGCTAATTGTGTCACAAGGTTGTGCAGTGGTAGGATATGTAACCACACTATAGCTTATATTCATGTGCGAGTGTGTATGTGTGCATGGACCTCACTATTTGTTAGAAATAGATTGTAAGACTACTATTTTTTTAACCCAGCTGGTCATCAATCATCTAAATGATGTGATGCCATGAGCAGGTAGTGACAGGCTACGAGTGATGGATGATTGACAGCTGATGATTACCTGAGCTAAGGGGTGTTTCTGGTCTCAGGGGTAAACCTCTCTGAGGCTCTTACCTTGTTGGTTCAGATGGCTTCGGATGGACGAAAGGAAAATAAATTTACACGAAATAAATCAAAATCAGCTGTCAAAAATGATCAGTCGTGTCCATCACCCTCGACTGGATACATTTGCAAGCAACAACATTTGTGACTTTAATTAAATCGCATTATTAACTATTAACTCTTAATGAGCATGTATGTCTGAATTTAGAAGTCTGAGCCATGACTGCATAATTCATTATTATGAAAAGCCGAATCCATCTTAAAAGGGCATTAGCAGTACACTGAGAAAAGCAATATGGTGGGTTTTCCTATTTTTAAAACCCTTAAATTCTGTGTTCACAAAAGGTGGTCACTCGTAGCCATTGCACAGTGTTAACAGAAGATTTTTCCACATTTTAAGTTTATTTAAAGCATTTTAGAATCATTTCAACCAATGTCAATTATTGTAGTTGAAAAAACAAATAATGTAACTAAACCTGAATAAATGATGATTATGATTATTATGGTGCTGAAAACTGAATTAATTTAAACAATAAAAATGTAAGTAAATTGACATGCATTTTGTATGTATTAATACATTATATATTTGTTCTTTTCACATGGTCGTTAAAATCACAATTTAGAATTGTAGTTTTGACATTCACTGGGGTGTTATCAAGGCATTAATCACTTTTTTAACATTGAGGCCCAATCCAACTCTCCAGGGGGCTCTGGGCGGATCCCCCCCCCCCCCCCCTTGGAGAAATTTAAGAAACTAAAAGGTTTCGTGTGAAAGATTTGGAGGGATTTAGTTGCATCTGTCCGTGAGGATTGCAGATTGCAACCAAGTGAAACTTTTTCCAATTAGAATTCTTTGAGTGTTCATTTTTCAGGAGCCAAATAATCCAAAGAGGTCTCTTCCTCTCCAAAACAAATGGATTGCGTGATTTGAAAGGGTAAAAGCTAGAAATGAAGAATGTTCATGGTGGAAATCAGTGATTTATCAATGCTGCTTGTCACAGATGGGCTTCTTACTATGATTGGAGATTGTGGGTTATTGTAAAAACATGGAAACACTCTATATGTAGTTATAAAAGGCTCATTATACTATACACTAAGAAAGCATACTTATTATATTACATTCCAATTCTGCAGGTTTATCCTCCTAAATCCTACATGCTGGACCTTTAACAGCTTAATTGACCATTTATAACACCTTGAAACAAAAATCTTAGATCAGGGCTTTTTTTGACATAGAGTAATATCCTATTCTAATGACTAAAAAAACCAAAAACCTTTCTATGATATCATAACACTTAACACTACAAAAACAATCAACAGTTATACCTACGTAATACTACATATTTATATTTTAGATTTCCAATTTTTAATGGATTGGAAAAGAAATGAAATAGACTGATCATCGTTGAGCGAGAATGTGTTAAATATAATTTACGATTACATTTGTTAATGATTATTTAGACAATGGTTTGTGGTTGTCTTTTATAGCTTGAGCAACTTGGAGGGCACACCCAAAGGACTTTTATAGATGCACACTGTATTGAAAGCTCCCTGTACATTTTAATTGCACAACGTTTTGATCTAACAGAGATCTTCGTCAGGTATTTTCAAATCGTCATCACAGAGCAAGGCGAGCAAAGACACAAGCACATTCATCTCTCAGGTGATTGTGATCTGCTTGATTGAGAGACAATCCACTCTCAGGCAGAGATAATTGGATCGGGCCAATCAGAGCAGAGCTGACAGGCACTCTCTAATACTCCCACATGAAACATGAAACCAATGTTATACAAGGATATACTAAATACAACACATCAAAAGTACAATATACTGAGTACAACACATCAAAAGTCTCAAGTACATATCACAAATCATCCAAGAACACTAATCATAAAAACTAACAAGCTAGACAAGTACATAGAAAAAGTAGGTGTCTTTTGTGGCATAGCAATGTTTTTTCTTTATATTTTTTAGCAGTATATATTTTGACATTTTTAGGTATATATTACAATTACTGCCTTGGGGCTTTAAGGTAGATTTATGAAAAATGTGCAATAAAATGTTAAGAGCCTAAATTCTCAAAATCAACTCATATAGTTTCAAATAATTCCTCAATTTTCCCAAGAAAGGGACCTTTATATCTCTGATTTACTGTAAACACTGATAGTCTTTTTAGAGCTGAGGCAATCAATTTTGAAGTTACAAAAGGTCTTCAGTCGGCGCCAAAGACAGCAGTGCAACGAATTTCGGTAGGAAGTGGCACACTTGAGAGTGGCAGAGTGTATGTGTTGGGGGGTGGGGGGTGGTTTACAGGAGTAACTTCATACTTTGTAATGTGTGGTTTTTCCACCACCCAATTTGCTGAGCATCTCTGACACCGTGACCCTTCCTTTATTAAGACTCTGAGCAGTGTAAGAGTGGACAATGTTTCTTTGAGCTGGCAGGCCCACTCAATAGACTCAAGGTAATAAAAACGAGTTTGAGAGAAAGGCTGAAAACGAGGAGAGAGCTGGATTGAGTTTAGTTGAGCAGCAGCGGGTGGACTGGCCAAAAAAGTGAAAAGGCTTTCTATCTGACAGGTTATTGATTGGCTCAAACTTCCCAAAAGGACCCTGGAAGACTTTTAAAGAGAAAAACGGATGCTCACGCAACACCCTCCTCTCCAATCTAGCCTTCTATCCTCTCTCCTCTCCACACTTGACATTATTTGAAATCTTGATGGTATTTTAGATCGTTAGAAAAGTGCACATCAATAGATTGAAAAAAGAAATAAGAACTGGGACAACACACTTTTCCACTTACACATCTTAATATAATTTACTCTACTGAAAGCTGTGCAGCAAAACAGTCTCCAAAGATAGTTTAATACTAACAAAAGAGGGATTGTACAAACATTATTAGGTTGATGAGGGCTGAACCTTATGTTTCACGTTGTTAAAAACATATTATTAATGTTTTCTTGCTTTCTTTTAACCTTCATCTTGAATTCCAAAAATTAAAATAATTAAAAAATTGTAATGTCCTCCCCAAAACAGGTCAAAATAATGTAATAATGTGAAATTTAAACCATAATACCTTCATGGTATGTTGCAAATGCAAAGGCTGAATTCAAAATTTAAATTTAGTTCGAGAAAGAAAAGACCATTCTCTTAACTGCTCAAAAAAATCAGACTACCTTAGCTTCACCCAAAAATATAAATTTAAATACCCTCCATCTTTGCTGATGCTTTCCTCTTGTATTTTTTCCAGTGTGTAAGATATACGGGTATATGTTGGCATAATAAAGGATATAGTATATTAGTATAAAACAGTATAATATAGTATAGTATGTGTACTTTAGTGTATAATCACCAGAAAATAAGAAACATTGTGTTTTTGTTATGTTTGAAGGTCCTCATCCACAAAGTCCTCCATCTTTCACTGCCATGTCTCTCCAGTAGCCCAGAATGGACAAACTAAACACTGTCTTTAACCATTTACATTTTTGCATTTTCTCGTCTCGGTGGTTGGCATCCCTCCACACTGAGCCAAACAGCATCAGAAAAAAGACTGATTGTTAATGTGGAAATACTTTTTTTCATTGAGATTACTGATTTAAATCATTGGGTCCATTTGTTTCGGATAGGAAGAAACCTCTGCAATGAAAACTGAAGGGATCCTAACTGGGAGGTGGGTTTGGCACATTGCAGCTGGCTGCACTCATCCTCCTTGCTAGATGTCAGTAAAGCTTTCACAATACTTCTTTGAAATATGATAAATCCATACTTTCATTTCTGACTTACTGAGACTCTACTGTTGTTGTATTTGGTGTATATGGTATTATTGCTATATTTGGCTTTCTCAGGTTCTATGTCGATCTCTTATTTTGAATAGCACACACGGTCATTCGACAGAAAAGGCTACATCATTTCAAAGTTGTCATGATATAAAATGTCTTCAGGAGGCTGCTGAGTACGTCCCCAAAGACGGGAGAAAGATGGGAATGCACATTATTGACCTTTAGGATTTTGACAGAGTCATGAAACCTTATTTCCCTAGAGGCACAGAGAGGATTCCAAACTGTACAAGCTTTGGTTTGTCTCTGAAGAGAAGACTTCAGATAGCTAAATAAAAAGCTTTGAACTGCATTAGGTCGTACAGTACATAGCAGCACATTGTTTAGTTGGCAAGCTTCAAACACAAAGCAGTTGGGTCCTCAACGCTTCTCAGTGTATTGTGGTAACGTGCATTAAATAATTATTTTCCACAATAACTCATTTTCACCTCAATATCCTCCCACGTAGAGCTTTGGATTAAGTACGCTTTGCACATATATACTGTATATGTAATGCACTCCTCATAAAATGCCCTGACACGTGCATGTAAATGGAAAAACAAACACACAAACTGCACATGCTGTGAGTCCATCAGAATTCTATTATTACCTTTTCTGCAGCCCCCACTCAGTTTCCACAAATCCATTTTCCTCATGACATATTTTAATTAATCTGCCTACAATATGATTGTGGATGTGTGTGTGTGTGTGTGTGTGTGTGTGTGTGTGTGTGTGTGTGTAAGCAATTGCAATGGGCATTTTTTTCTGTGTTTTGAAATTAGAAATAGTAAGAGATGAAGTTGTGAAATTGAAAACGTTTTCAGTTTTTACTTTTGAAAGATGAATAAGAAAAATGTGAATATGAGATGCTTGTAAGAAGCCTACATGCTTATTTATGAAATGCAACACTACAACATGTACAGGTTTCAACCTCAATCTGAATATATTCCACCCATGGAGGGATTGCAAAATGTCACTCACATTCACACATATTGACGAGGAGGTGACACAAAAACACCACAAAGATGCAAATGAGCTGTTAAGAAACACAAAATAACTAAAACAATGGGTGCAAAATGACCAAAAAAAGACAAAAAAAAATAATACAGAGACACAATATAACTACAAAGTGTCAAAACAACCGAAAAAGACCCAAATTGCCTTAAAGAGACACAAAACAACCAAAAAATACACAAAACAACAATAAACAAACACAAAAAATGGCTCAAAATACCCAAAAAGAAACACAAAATGACCTCAGAGGAAAAAAAATCACTACAAAGAGACACAAAATGACAAAAAAGACACAAAATCACCTCAAAGAGAAACAAACCAACCACAAGGAGACAAAAAAAGAACTACTAAATGGAGCAAAACAACCAAACAAGAGACACAAAACAAACAACAAAAAGACACAAAATTACTTGTCTGTGTACATATGTGTCTGCATATGTAAGGGAGGTGGCGGGGCCTGTTTCTGCCCAGGGGCCCATTGATTCATAATCCCCCCATGATTCCAACTTGCATTATTGTGTACTTTTGATGGTTTAGACAAGCAAAAATGTTTCAATCTTGGTGCTTTTCCACAGACATCATCCAGAGGTTTTTCAGCATCTCTACAGATACGGAGAAGTAGGAATTTACTTTATTGTTACCAACAACCAGACAGACGCAAATGCAAGTATTGTATTTCTGTCTTTTTCTCTTTGCTTCAAATTTTAAGTACACACTGTCATGTCCGCTCACACTCCCTGATCCCTGACAAACTCTCAGGTGGAGTCCCGTTGGGATTGGTGACAAAAAAAGCACGACAGAGGAGGCTGGAGTAGAGAGTAATATATAAAAGGTTTATCACTGAATGAGAGATGTGAAGCTTCTTTTTGAGACTGAGCAGTCTATTGGCACCAGTCCCAGACCACTGAGGTACTTTCATTCTTGAGACCTTCAACACAAGTCCCAGCTCTTGTTTATTATTGCGCTACAGTATATGATTAAACGTACAATTTCTGATATGGCCCGAGTTTTGAGTTGCCGAGCGGACTGTTTTAAGTCAAAAAGGTCAGCCTTCCCTTTAGCCTATGATTAATGGTGCGTTTTGTTTTCTGAACAGCTCACAGGACTGTTGAAAAGTATTGGATAAAATTATGTGAAGTAAGTATGAGCCGATATAGATCGCTGGTAGGGGTGTAATGTAGTTTTGAAAGTATAATGTACTTCCTCTTGATGCTGAGAGTGGGTGTACGGTGGTTTGTTTCTGAGGTGTCAAAGGCATAAATCAATAACGCATTTGTAAATTCCCCAGTTGAAAACAATCCTAATGAAACATCCAAGCATGGCTTTAACACGAAGCCTTACAGGAATAGCATCAAAGATAGTATACTGTATATGTAAATGAAATACTTGCATGGCTCAACACGGTTGCATCAGCATACTTTATGAGTGCCCTCTTTGATCGCTCATGAAAAAAAAAAAAAAAAACTGCACTAAAACATCATCCATCTCCTCTGATTAAAGCTTTGTGTGGCGGACTTGCATGCATGGCGCACGCAACACACACTCACAGACTCAGACACGTGCACACCCGATTCTCTCCACCTCACAAAAACATGTCCTGACTCAACTTATCTCACAACTCATCCATAATCAAAACTGACACTTCTTCCCTTCGCCCCCCCATTCCCCATCCTTTCTCCCATCCACCCCCCTTCTGTTCTCACATCCCACAATACCAGGCTGCTGAACACCAGTCTCTCCCTGTAAGCCCCAGGCCAATTAGTGTGGTGTTGCAGCATTGTTATCTGCCTGTCATGGTGGGTTTCTCCTGCCTCCTCTCTGTTTGTGGAAACACAAACTGCTGGTGCTGCTGCTGCTGCTGCTGCTACCGATGGGCCACAGGCGGCGTGAGAGCCAGAGGAGATGGATAAGGAGGAGAGGAGGAACAGAAAGGATGTGTGTGAGGAATGGGAAAAATCATCCGATTTAAGAAGGGGTGACGTTTGAAAATGACTCAAGTTTCTGACTAATATCGTGCACAATGTTGTATTCAGTCATGCTTTCTTTCTCTGCTGGCATACACATAATGAGAAAGCACAGCAACAAAGGCAAAGGAAAAGGTTACTTCCCGGATGAGGGGCCTTAAAGCATTATCTTTCTTTCCATCATCATTGTATTACACAAGATAGATAATCATCATGCTGTGGGATGGAGAGGGAGGAAAAAAGAGTAGGAGGTAGGTTAAAGTTGCTTCGTCATTTTATACGCAGTCTGGCAACCACAAAGGTAACTTTAATTGTGTGTAGACTGTGGTTGTGGTGGTTGCATGAATGCATGGGTAATTTTTTTCTCTTCAGATGGAGAGATGGATGCCAGCTTGTAGGACAAATAGGCAAAAACATTAATTTGTCCCAAAAGCCATTGTTCTCTTAGTATGATCTTACCATATCATGCGGCATTTTGTTTCCATCTTTTTTGAACTAACCCAGTGTGATGTTTTTTTGTATACATATATATATATATATATATGTATATATATTTGTTTATGTGTGTATGATACTGCTGACTGCACAACAAATTTCCCCTTTGGGATAATAAAGATATCCTGATGAATTGTCACAATCACAAGAATCAGACTAATATGGAATGACTTGCTTTGAACATAAGTAACAGAATACCAGACAGCTTCCCTTGTAGATAATAGCCTTTTGTGTGCATCAACTGATTATAAACTGTCACTTTTGCTGCTCACACTTATGTAAACAATGGCAAAAAAACAAAATACACTTGCCATGTAATGCAAGCGTATTAAAAGATATGTCACTTGTTTTACAGCTGGCTCAGATGTTGTGTGTTGAATTTAGTCTGCTGTTGGTAGTTGTTTATCTTTGGATTACGCTTATGCCTTTAAATACATTTACCATCCGACACAGTTTTTCTGTCTCTTCATTTATCTCCATTGCCTGATTCCCAGGCTGTTACTGAATCTGTTTCTTTTTCTTTTCCTCCTTATTGTTTTTGTTTGTAGCTTCTTTATTTTCTCTGTGCTTAATATTATCCATTACTTCACTCCTTGGAATGTCCTGACAATGCACAAAGTGGTGTCACATAGTGTTAATTAAGCAATAGTTAATTAAAAACATAAAAGCATAATGATATGGGAACTTAAGCGATAGTGTGATAGAGTGTTTCAAGCTAACTTCAATTCTCAAGATACCTAACAGTGCAGCAAAAAGCTCACTATGGTTAAATCAATTTTAATTACCTTATTTTAATGTGAATGTAATTTTAGAATTCGTGAGTAAGCGACATTAATATGCCTTTAGCCATGTGTGTCCCTTTACTTACTAAAACAAAAACAATTACATATTTGGCAATTTGAATAAAATTGTACTTGGTAATTGTATGAAAAATAACTTGTCATTTTTTGCTGAAACGGTCACGATATTCACAAAGCATGAAATAAGATAGATACTGTGTGAAACAAATCATACTCCTCTGCCTACCGTATTGCCTTGTAGCGCTTCTAATAACCTTACTGCATGTGGATGAAAACAAGTGTCGAGGAGACTCTAATTTAGCTGTCAATCATGCCATCACATGAGAACGTTGGTCCGGTCAGGGGGCGATGCTTTGTTCATCTGACATTTTTTTAACAAGTCAAAACTCTCATTTTTATAGCAAAACAACAGCTAAAATATGTCTCTGAAAACATTTGAGGCGAGAAACAGGCAATGCGAAACAGAATCTTGAATCATATTTGATCGGCACTGCCTAGTTTGTCTAATCATGTCTCAGACCAACAAATTCTCAGACAGCTCCAAACATATTCTTTATCCTTCATTTAATCAGGTAAAAAAATAATAGAGATTTAAAATCTCTTTCCCAAGAGCTATCTGGCCAAGAGGGCAGCTTACAACATTATCACAACAATAAATACAGGCCGACAAATACGAATATCACACATTACAAAGAGCGAGCACAATGTCCAGTTAAAATGCAACACAACACAGTCAAATAGATGCAAAGTGCAATTTTCAATTTCAGTGAGAATTAGAATAGCAATCACAGTGACCAAGAGTGCTTTTTTCCTCTATCTTTTAAACGTGACTTAAATCCCCCCATAGTTATCAGCTCAGACAGTTTCAGGTCCTTCTGTCAGTTATTCTAAGAAGAGGGGGCAGAATATTTAAAAGCTTTTTGGCCAAGTGCTGTGCGAACCTTGGGGACCAACATCAACATCAACACATTGATTTTGATTTTTATACATGTATGTGCACACATAAGAAGGAACCAGCCCAAGTAAACTCTTATCTATGAAAAACAACCAATGTGAGAGTCTGTGGACGGACGGAGAAGGCTATTTAGCAGCGATGTGCAATGTACAGCAGCACTGTACTGTACTTCATCTCAGAAAGCTGCTATTTGCTCTAACCAGCCACCACATGTGAGCAAGAAGATGATGCTAACACATCTAGGGTGTTGTGCCTACCAATGGCTTCAGTAGTCAGCGGGAATAATGATGTGTGTGTGTGTGTGTGTGAGTGTGTGTGTGTGTAAGTCTACTTCACCATCCACTCTGAAGATAACCATAAGAATATGAAGCAGGGGAAGCATATCACAATGTGGTCTCTGAGGTAAAATGCTGTGATGGTGTTCAGACACTTACAACATGGAAGTTTGAGAAACAGAGACATCCCTTAAATATGAAGACTATTCCAAAATCTGGCATGCATGTAATTCTCACAGTTTGATGGTAAAATCCTGTCATTCAGAGAGTAAAAGAGAGATCCAGACATGGCAGAATTACATAAAATTGATTTATGGACTCACAGACAAGCACATTTAATGCACACACAACCTGCCGGGGTCTCTTATGAGGCTCTAGACACACGGCCTCCCCTGTGCAGCATAAAACACAAATTCTAACTGAATAATTTTGACAGTGTAAGAGAGATTTGCAGCCTTCTCATAGAGGAATAACAAATGTCAGGCTGTTAACTTCTGCACCTTAGGGTGAACAAAAATGCTGTCGACAAGTTGATATCTGAAGTCTGCATACTGTCGCAGTTAAATGATATGAATGATATGACAAGATGAGATGTTTTTAAAAAAAGAGAATATGAATTAGTCTGTAATTACTGTATGTTTACATCATGGATGCTACACATGGCTTCATTCTCAGCCAACTTTACTCCACTGCTCTAAGATCAACTTTGTTGTGCATTTGATCAATCCTGGGGCTCAAAAGTAATGACATAATTTTGAATTCAGCTGGAATAATATGACTTTCAGGGGGAGTCTCAACGTGAATCAAAAGAAAAGGGGGAAAAAAAAAACGCCCAACAACTCTATAATGTATTTCTGGGGAAAAAAGGAACTTTGAGTCCCACAGCTCTCACTTGAACTTTGCTTTGTCAAGAGACATTTATGCTGCTTAAATTTCACACCCAGGCATTTTTGCAACATGCACAGCGGGTAGAAAGAAGAATACAGATGATCATTCGCCAGCGCACATGGATCTGATGTAACTTTCTGTTATGGTGTTTCGGTCGAGTGACTGAGGAGGAAACTTTCTTTCATGTTCGGAGATGGGATGAGGGTTGTTAAATAAAAGCTGGGGCTTTCTGTTGCCATTGGTGTTATCAAGTGGGCCCACCCCATTCAAATACTTTCATCTTCTCTATTTTTGTTTTTCTTTTTTAAGCATTAGCCCACACAAACTCCAAGAGACTTTGATAAACAGAGCCCCCACTTCCTCACATCCACCATCAATGCTGATCAGACTTGTAATCATGTACAATAGAGGCTGACATTAAATCTGAATCGCCGTGGGACAGGAGCGTTGCTGCGTTGTGTGGTTGGAACTCGAATGAGACAAAGCTTAGCTTTGAGTCTGGGGACTGGATGAAAGTTAGGAGAACATTTGCATGTCATTATATGTAAAAATTTAGTTCTATCAGCTATTTCCACACACAGCTGGAATGCATAATCATTTGCTCAGCATGAGTTCAGAAAATCTGTTCTACACTGGCCTATTTTCATGAATTGCAGCATGACCAGCACAGGTAAGGGAGCTCCAGTGAAGAAGCCTCAACACTATTACCCTGACATCGCCAGACCAAACAAGAGTTAGTCTGGAATAGCTCATTTTTGATTTCAAAGGGGTAGTAGATCCAAATGACTGGATGTAACTGGATAAGCATACAATTAATCAGAGCAATTAAGCATGTGACATGAGTCAGGTTTCCATTAACACTCAAATGGCGCAAACTGAAATTGCGAATACAACATCTCCATTCCGAAAAAACCATCAATCACAAAAACAGTTTTTACACTAACATTAGGTGGTATTTTAGGCTATAAAAAAGCCATATTTTGCAAAACTGCAATTGAAACCGTTATTTTCTGCTTTTATATGTCACATAATGACAATGAAATGCGCTTGTAGGTGGGAACTGAATCCCTTGGACATGATGCAGTAGACGCTAGGGGTGTTATTGCATCACATAACTCTTCAAAAGTTGAGCAGATCATCTAGAAGTTTTGAATCCACAATTCCTTGACTGTCACCTCCCAGCAATCCCTCATATGTGGCTGCTCCCACATATAAAGGGCTTGCTTTCCATTATCGCTTGCACAACACTCTACATTTGATTGGAAATAATGACCGCTAGTGTGGTAGGTGTAGTGTCATCGTGAGAGGAGAAGTGCATAACATTGCAGGAAAAGTTGCTTAACATCACTCAGTGGAAAGAGAGTCATCTCACCATTGTGCTTTATCGACAATTTGATTATATCGCTTAATTTTTGTGCAATTATATAATGGAAACCCACCTATAGACCTGAGCAGATGGACAAAAACCGGAGTGACGCAGCATCAATATTTCTGTTAATGATGTTTTGCAATCAGAATTTGAAAATCGTACTTAAACAGAAAGTTCCACATCAGCTGCAGCCATCTCACTTCTTTTAGAAAAACGTTACTTGTTCCTCTTTACTAAGCAAGTTTTATCCTCATCATTATGTCCCCGGCACGAGGATGCACAAGCACAAAATGACATCATTACGTATTCTGCGTAAAGTGGGAAAGCTCCAATGAGCTGATGAGTTAAACAGTTGTGATTGCCCCTACCCAGCTGGAAATCTGTTTTAGGATGTGTTGGAGGACCGGACGCATGTGCCAAAACAAATAAAACATGACGACATTTGTCTGGTTCCCAGTGACTTTAACCTAGATTTTACTTCTAGATTTTCAAACTTACTATGGGGAAAAAGACAAGCAGCAACTCTGGGGGCTGAAAAATGAATGTGGAAGTGCAAAAAACTGCAGTTCCTTTAATGGCCACTTGAGGATGGCTCCAGAAGCAAATCAGTCAGCATAAGCCCTCGTGTTATAATGCCCGACTTTACAGCAGAAATAAACATGTATATCGCCTTGTACAAAGAATGGTTCTTGTCTCTGTAGATTAATAACTGTCAGCAGGTAATTTTTTATATAACCTACCCATTTACATTTTATTAGGGCTTAAACTTACACATAATTAAGGTCTTGACTAATTTGAGTGACATGCTGTCTGCCAGAAGTCTCCACAGTCCATGATTCAGATCCACCCCTCGTTCCTCCACAGCTCCACCCCCTCCTCCAAATATGGTCACTTATGGTTCCAAAAATCCAAGATGGTGATGGCCAAAATGCCAAACTTGAGGCTCAAAACAAGTCCAGATACTAATGGATGATGTCACTGTGGCTGCATTCCATTATTTTCATAAAGTCTATTGAAGCCCTGGTAAAAGAGTACAGTAAAAATTAACATGGGGGGTGAATGGGATCAGGACCAAAAGTCCAATACACTTAACCCAGTATGTATAACTTTGTGAAATGGAAGTTAATAACAGTGTATGACTTCCTGTGAGTCTGTCACAATAACTTTAACATTGCAACACTAAATCATACCTGACTGTATTTTCCAGCAGTGAAATTAATTTCCATATCTTTGAGTCCAACTTGCATTTCCCTTTTCAGTACGAGTCACTGGTTGCCCTTTCTGGCCCTGTTCACAAATCTCTAAACTCATATACATGTGGCATACAAATCCACAAAGGGTACTCTGCCCTCATCTACCATTCCTCTCGTACCAGGGCGAACTCTACCAAGTAAACAGAGGGGCTGAGTGCTGGACTGTAATTCAGATTCAAGCCTCAGACTGCTGCTGACTATCTCTGGCGGGACTGCAGGTTGCTTTTATTTGTCTGCTTGAATCCTCCAGTTCCCTTTCTCCCTTAGGTGTCCTAACATACACCTACTCAATAATAAATTCTCCCTGACTACAGCATAAGTTTCAACTCCTACCACAAGGCCCTGTTTTATACTGTCCACTGTTATGACTAATAGCTACACAAACTAATTTGTGCTGATGCCTATTGGTCTCCTGAACACAAGGAAAAGGATGTGGGTTGGTGTTTTCCATAATGGGACATAAAGTTTCAATGGCCGTGAATTCAGTGTATGCGTCTTCATGCTTGATGTTTTTCCTGTGCCAAGTTCCCATGTATATTGTTTTTATATGACATGTTTTTATGCCTCTGGGCCGGCGATAGCAGTGGCTAGAAGCAATATGTTTTCGGGTTGTCCATGCCATTTTTTGGGAATGCTATTTCTCAAGAAAGGCTTGAGGGGATTTTTTCAATGTTTGTGACACTTTCACTTGGATTCAAGGATGAACATATCTAAAAAAAAAGCCTTGAGGGATTCTTGAGGAATCCTTTAGATACTGTTTCTCCAGTGTTTTCCCCTCATTTCTTGTTGAATGTTTGTCCCGAGTTTGTTTCCCCTGTCTGTGTGTGTCTTAGGCTGGGCGTGGCCAACCTACATTCAGCTCTGCAGCTGAACTCCTTACACACCTGCTGATCATATACTCTGATTGCAAGCTATCTGATTTAAGCCCAGCTTTCCTCTCCAGTCTTCACTAGTTTGTTGTGAACCTTCAGTGGTAACACCTAGGTCTCTTTCCTAATCAGTTTTTTTGGTGAAAATTCTAGGAGTTTATGCCCTGTTTTTTGAAACCTGCCTGAACCAGTCTTCTTGACTATGCTTCAGATCTGCCAAACTCGGCAGCCCTGTCCAGTCATGTCCAGCCTCGCCTTTCTCTCTCTGCAGAACAACTGTTTCACTTTCACAAACTGAGCATTAAACTGTTTAAACTATCACCTGTCTCACCTGTCACCTGTCTGCATTGTGGGTCCTACCAACAACTGCTAGATTATAACACCACTTGGCCTCAAGCATAAACTGATTAGAGTTTGGTGGTTGATGGTCAAAGGTCACTGCGACCTCACAAAAAAATGTTTTTGGCCATTAGTTAAGAATTCATGTATAATTTTGACAAAATCTTACAAAAAATATCTGATAGGATAAAATGATGTAGTGATGACATTTTATATTCAAAGAGATCAAAGGTGAACTTCATTGTGATATCATAATGTACTGCAAAAACACGTCTCTGGCCATTATTCAGCATCTTTTTTCAGGAATAGAAGGGGAGACATTTGGTCACACAATGAATTGGCGACACTAATCATGGGTGTTCACCTTAAAACTGTGCTGATTGTACAGATCTTCTGTGCTGCCGGGGGGAAGATATGGGATAAGCATCCATGTTTTCACAGACATGAATGTATACTATGAGTGCAACTTGAGTGGTAAGCGGAGGCATACAACCACAAGGCAATAATTCTAGTTTATGTGTGTTTTTATTTTTTATCTTTTTATGTGCTGCGTATTTGCACCTCAAATCACCCTCTTAAACATAAATGAACTTACAGTAACTTGTTCTTATTGTTTTCTAAGACAAAAAGCTTTTAGCCAAGCAGGAAGACAATTATCATTCTAATTTCCTCATCACGCCTGGTCTCCACCTCTTAATTACTATCCAGTCGACTCGGCGGGTTATGCGCACAAGCTTTTCTGTCTCATTGCTGTCACTGCAGTGCACTGTGCTGTGACCCTCTACCTCACTGCCTCCACTTATGTCAAGGGCCCATCAATAGTGCAACAGGAGGAGGCCTCTCCAGAATGGATGCAAACAATTATTGTTGATTGTCATCAGTCCCAACAGTAACTGACTTCTGTTTACTGTCAGTTGCTGTGCTGCCATGGAGAAAGAGTAAGTGCATCCTGGCAGGGTATGTCAGAGAAGTAATAGGTGCAGGTGGGATCTTAGCTGGCTGAAGTTTTGGCATGAAGTTTTGTCAAATAATGAAGCTAAAATTGCTGCACTCTTTCCACTAACCTTCTTCCTCTCTGTTCTTTTTGTACTCATTTATTGGACCTGCACAGCTTGCGAATCTTCTTTAGCACACCTTGTTACTCCCCTCAGGTCATGTATTTGCTCTGTGGGGGCCGTCTTGTTACACACAGATGTGCTTGTGTGGTGACCAAGACTGCCACAGTCTTGCTGCTCTTGCCTTAGAACAGTCTTGTTTGAGGAACTGTTTCTTTGGGGCTCGCTGCGCTTTAGAAGAGCGATAAATTGCAGTTCAGCCCAGTTTGATTTGTGCTATATTAATTCTTCAACTAATGTTGAGCCAAAGTTACAAAAAAAACTTTCCTTCTCTGTGTGTGGGAGAAAATGGAAGAGCATTCAGCTTTTTTTAAAGCGGAGGAGTAAGAGACCCATGAATAGTAGTAAGCCTCATTACTTTGGTAAATGGGTAAATGCCCCATGGCCTGTACCACCTACAGTATGCCAGCTGCAGGAGCAAATTGGTCTCCAGAGATTCATAGACAGCTGTATGTGTGTGTGTGTGTGTGTGTGTGTGTGTGTGTGTGTGTGTGTGTGTGTGCGTGCGTGCGTGCGTGCGTGTGTGTGTGTGTCAGAGAGAGAGAGAGAGAGTGTGTGAGGGAAATAACGATTGGCAGAGAAGCAACTACAAAAGACTGAAGTCACATAAACAAACAAATCTATTAACTTGCTAACGACAAAGCACAAAAACACTGACTGGCTGTGTGACTTATTTCTATCTCTTTAGAAAACAAACAGCAGTTCAGAATAAAAATAAAAAAAAGAAGTGATTTTTGACTCAAACTTCTTTCAAACCCTTCAAACTGTCTACAGTACTGTCAGGAACAGTTTTAGGATAGGAGACATGTAACCCCACAGCTATTTAATTATGCTTGACTTTTTTTTTGTATTAATATACCAATACCGAGTTATGTAATGTGTCGACACTCACTTATGTTAAGCATACACATCATATCATTAGATGGTTTGCTGGCTTCACTCGTTGCAACAACAGCAATACAGTGCAGCTAAAACTATAGCTGTTGAAATGATGACGATGATAACAGTAATAATAAAAAGAAAACCATAATATTAGCTGATGTATTCTCATTGTATAACAAGAAAGGCTCATGGGAAAACAACAATCCTCCAGCGTAATGTACATCCTGGCCAGAGTTATTAATGAAGGATTGTTGTAACCTTATCAGTGTCATCCTTGTCTTTCAGCATCTCACAGACAGCTGTACATGTGCATTTATTGACAAGCTGAAGGATTTGTAATTGGCAAATACAGACACCAAGGAACCATGCTGACTGACAGGATAGAGTATTACAGGCTTTTACATGACTCTACATAGTTTTATTTATTGTGACATTAGAGATCTAACAAAAAGAATAACAAAAAAAGATGGGAGACAGTTTTAGTTTTACTGAAAGTAGTGGTAGTGTTTTTCAGCAAGTTTTCTACGCGTCTGAAATTACTTTTTTCATCTGGAAAAACTCTAAAACTCCATGAGACGGGGATGATACCATAAAGGTTACAGTCTTTGTTACACAAAGGGATGCACACACTGTTGGATAGTTTATTTTAAGCTTGAAATTGATATGGGCTGATCAGAAATTGCTATATCTATTATTTATTAGAAAACTATTTACAGAACAATCTCAGGATTGAGGTTCAGATCGTTTTAGTTATCAAAAGTATACATGATTTGATAGAGCCTCCAAAATTTTCCTTTATCTAGTGGTTTAGTGGTAGTTAATGAGGTGGGTGTACATAAAGGGGTAGGTTACTGAGGAGGAAGCGGGCACTCTCCTATATAAGCTATTGATGTTGGCATCAACCTATCAGCAAGAACAGCCAAAAATGGAGGTGAGTGTACTCCGTCTCCCTTTGTATATCTGCCACGACACCACTGCCTTAATCACACATATGTGGATGATACTTGCAAAAAGTACATTATATGTACCAGACACTTGTTTCATCTGATCATTTCCTCAAACCAATAGTTTACTCATTTTAAAAGTATAGTTCATGCATTGCTAATGAATTAATAAGTTTCAGCGGATGTTTTTTTATCGTCCTCTTTGGTCTCTTTGCATCTGCCATGATGTCCGTACTAGAGAGTAACTTGTTTTTTTAAAAACAACTTAATTAAGATAATTATACAACAAGTTTACAGCACATAGACCAGGGGCAGGGGGGTAAAAGGTTGTTATAAAAAAGATAAAACTGAGTTAGCTTCTTCCTATAGTTTGCTGGTAGTGTGTTTCATAGTGTCGTGAAGCACTACAGAACACACTACAGTTACACAGTGCAAGAACTGTGTTAGTTATGAGTATGAAGTGGAAATGAAATTCTCCCTATTTAGAGTCAGTGTACCATCAAAACGATTTTGAAGCTGGTATTTAAAAAGAAAAAAAGTTGCATAATGATGCTTTAATATTTGGTGTAAATTTTTACACTTTCAGCAGGAACAAGAGGACCCTTTAATTTTTGTGTCAGCGCCGACCTCTGCCAAGACTGCAAAAATATTCCAAATTAGCTGTTACTTTATGAATCACAATTTCTTAGAACTTGCACTGAATAGATTACATAATAGTTATATCAGGCAAAAATAGACATCACTTTCAAATTCAAAGAAGGAAATATAATCAGTGGATGAATCTATGCAGGTTTCAATAGGCTTCTCTCTTTTGGTAGCATCAATGTTCAAGAAGTCATGATGGCCAATTGAAAAGTTTAAGTGCGAGCCTGATGGCCGTGCCAGAGATCACTGAGTCACCAGTGTGTGTTTGCAAGGATAAAAAATGTGCACACATTTTTTGCAATCAAGCCGTTAGTGTATTAAATGTGCTGGTCAGAGAAAAACAGGAAAGCGTTCCTCACATTTGGTAATGATTCACTTCTCAGTTGACATGCATACAAACTTCTAAAGAAAATTACCTTTTTAATCAGAATTCAGTTATTCATTTTTTTCCACATGCTATAGAAAATTTGGGGGGCTAAACATTTAGGTTGATCAGTCTTAGGGCTCTGACACACAAAGCTGTGGCCAGCTGTTGGTCAGTGTGGAGCCACTGGTCAGGCCAAGAGGGCGTGACATAAAATAAACTTGTTATAACGGAGCTCTTCAGCAGAAAACGGTTGGTTATTGTTCATATTATTGTTTTCCTTCTTTCTTATTTCAATATCCAGTCATGTTGTTCCTGTGCTAACTGACTAACTAGCATCTTGAATCTGTCCTGTCGGTCTCCTGGTTTGACTTTTTGAATGACAAATACAGACTACTGCCACCTGCTGGGATGGAGTTATTTCCATGTAGGCGCATAAAGTACATACTTGTTGGTTGTTAGCTGTAGTCTTTGTAGAGTGTTTAGGTGCAACTTTTTGGTCAAGAAACATGCGACACAAGACAGCGCAACAGTCGGTCTTCGTTGCCACTAGTTCTTTGATATCGGTTTGCTGTGTCTGGGCCTTCAAAACTCAAAGTCAAAATACACATATTTTGTTTTGCAGTTGGTAGATGTAAAATTTCGCCCTTTCTGACTCTACCCCCAAAACATCTTCCTTCCCTGCTCAAGAAGAGCTGGCAAAGTGCTAAATGGTGCTTGAGTAAAGCTTTTATCATCATACTGGCTACTGTATCTATGGCAACATCTCACCAGTCAATCTGATGAGCCCCTGTGCCTACAAGCTAAAATCTCATTACATGTTGTGACAGCATCACTTGCAAGACTGTTAATCCACATCTTCCTATTAAGTGTCAGTGTGTTGGACCACTGTTAATTGGTACACTAACAAGCTGACACAATGTAGCATTCATGTTGGTATCAAATTGACAATCGCCTCTGTTTTCATCTTTGGTGTCATTTACAAAGTTTATTTTGCTGCAGCAGCAGTGCACTGCCATTGTTGAGTCAACGTCTAGTTTAGATCATAGCAGTCTGTTCCTGCCTCCAAGGAAATCTTTTTTATATGTTCTATTTGTGCTTTGTGTGCGGTATGAAGTGCTGGTTGGATTATTGTGGAGAGAGCGCCAGGGAAAAAAGAATTCTTCTCTTGCCCTGGTTAAATGTGTGCCGTTCAGTATTCAGCTGCTTTTTGCTTCCCTTTTTCCACAGCCACCTCTGATTCTCAGTCAGCGCTGGAGAGTTCACCATCAAGGTCAGGAAGTACAGTCAGACTGAACAGATATTTACAGAGACCAACAAAAGGGATGCTAGAGAGAGGGAGGGAGAGAGAGAGAGAGAGAGAGCTTGAACCAAAGAGAGACTTTTTCTGTATTGTGTGTTTAAGCAGACCCTAGTACAGACAGCATTCCCAAAAAACCTTTTCACTCCTGTGAGCCAGACAGATCAGACACACAAATACAAAGCAGAGCCACCCAAACAGACACACTAAGTCTGTGCTTTTGTATGCGATGAAAGGTGGAAGTAGTCGCACAAAGAAAAGCACAAATAAATAGTTACCCACCGGGCCTCAGACATAAACGCACACACATACACACAAATCCCAACTCACCCATGACGCTGAGGTAACCTCCCCCTCCTGAAGTGTGTGTGATGAGTCGAATCATTCTGTGAAGGCCTAAGTCAATGGCTGGCGGCAGCCAGATCAGACAGCTCAGGTCTGTGTAGCCTAAATTTAGGCTTCTGTGTAGCTTTTGGTTGGTGGATTTATCCACCAACCAAAAGCCTGGGGTCACAATAATTGGTTACATTTCCCCGATTTAATAGCAAACATTTGTTGACCTCAAGATGCTCCTTTCTTTACATACTTATTGCTTCTTCTTTGAATAGATGGTTGAAATGCCCTCTGGTTTGTGTTTGCAAACAATACCGGCATTCTTTCATGAATAAGAATTAAGATGTGGATGAGGCAATTATATGATTAATTAATGGCTAAGTGAACATTTCTGATGTTTATCTTTATGTTTGGTAATTTTTTAATTAATTATGATGATTATCCTTTTGAAATGCTTATATTCTTCCTGTAATGCACTACAGTATACCACAAGTACTGCCAATTTATGTAATAAAGGATTTCATTATCAGGGATATTATTTCCCTCAGTGGTGATTACAGTCAAGCAGTCAAGCATGACAAATAAATACTGTGTTTAAGAACTGAGAACTTTTAGAAACTGCTGTCAAAAATGAAAAGTAAATTGAGAATACTTCATTGAAAACACCTTGTAATATAACTTAACAACTATACATCAATCCAAGCATATGTAAAGATATACTAAAAGCAGAAAAAACTGTGTGTGTGTGTGTGTGTGTGTGTGTGTGTGTGTGTGTGTGTGACTTGTGTATCTGACTTTGTGTGTGTTCAATTCCTCCTACCACCCTCCTGCTGGTCAAAGTATGGACAACATCACCCATGTCCCTTAGCACTCCTATATACAGCATCCCTTTACAACCCACAGAAACAAGGCGTGAGGGTTGTCGAGGGTGGGAAATGAATGGATTTGAGGATTTGAGTAAAAAAAAAATTCTACTGCAATAAAAATAGGAAATAAACATTATTATAAAAGAAGACAGCGAGTTGCCTTTTGTTAAAAAAAAGCTCTTTATCTCTATTTCTGCAACATTTCACATGACACCATGGCTTTAGCTTGCAACTGTTGGTTGAAAACTGCTTATGAAAGGTCATGATCTGTTCATGCTGGGGATAAAAAGGGGTTGCCCTGATGGCTTAGGGGTTAAGGCCATAAACTGCAGCATCACTGGTTTGTGTCCAGCCGGGGACCTTTGTTACATGTCACCCCCCACCTCCCCCCATCATTTCAGCTCGGCTTTGACTGTTACAATGAAACGGTTTGAATCCTTTCTAAAACGAAGGTGTCAATATGTTTACTTTCAAATCTCCATGTCTTGCCCTGCCGTGTGCAGTTACAGTGTGACCACCAGGAAATGTACATGGATCTTTACTTTTCTGGACATGTATGAATTACGTTCAAACACAGCTAATTATATACAGAGGAATGTCAGGAAGTCCTAAACAGGATGTTTTAAAAAATGCTTTTTGGTTTAGAATCAATAAACTATCACTAAATCCTCAAAAAAAAAACTAAAGCTATGCTCTTTGGGTCCCCCTGAAAAACTGGACAGTTAGTAATGCGATTAACATGGACAAGAAGGTTTTGACAAAAACAAGTGTTACACTTTAGGTGTTACACGAGATCCTTCCCTGCAGTGGAAGCTGTATGAGACTAAGGCTACATCAACACTAATAATATTTTATTTGCAAAATGTATAACTTTCGCTATGTTTACATCTAGCATGGGTCCTCTAACAATGCCATGGCTTCCTCTGACAATGGATAATGCTCCTGCTACCACTTTAATTTATCGCTGCTTTTACTTTGCAACAACTCCAAATCTACGTTTTCCATTGACTTACACCAATGTTTTACTTTCAGTAATAGTTTTATATATAATAGTTTTAATCTCTGACCGTACTTTTCACCATTACTGTTCCTCCCCCATATTGCTTACTGTAACTAAGCAACCAACTGCAAAGTGGACTATCTGCTTTCTATTAACACATTCCCAGTGTACATGGATTGTCAAGAAAGGTCTTCAAGATCCCACTGTATTTAATTGCAAGATATATCATTACAAGTTTTATTACAATAACGGAAAAAAGGAGAAATGTTAATCTGCATTTGGTTTTTCACCTGGAAAACACATACACCCTTCTCGAAGAGGATTATTCCAACATCATGCTAGTAATGAAGAAAAAGTGTTGCTGAGATACCTTCATATTCATTTAGGTATTCTGATTCCCCCCTTGGTCTACACTTCTTTATCGAGAGGAAGAGGTGTCATACACATGACATAATGATTGGGGTTATATGATGGATGAATGGGAAATCTGGTATTAGATTTTGAGTCTCTGCAGACACAAGTTATCTAGCACACAGAAGGTGAATGTTTAAATGAGTGATGAGAAATTAATAAAACACAAGTAGGATGATGTGTAAAAATTTAATGCAAACAACTCAGAGAGGATTTTGTCAGAACAACCAACTGTCTTAATTACTGTCTAGGGGGCTGATTCTGGATGTGTCTTTGCTGGGGTAACTTAAGAGATGCAGCGAATGCTACCAGTGGACATTGAAATCATTTTGCAGCCACGAGGCAGCTGTGTCAGAGCTGTCACACTGCTGAACCGTGTCAAGGGCTGATCTGCTGTCATACCGTGTGAGCCGAAGGGTGCAGGTAAGTTTGACTTTGTAATTGTAAGAGGGTTGGTTTGTTTTAATTAGACCCAAGAGAAAATAACCCTTTGTGCTGCTTTGTTGATTTTAAAAAGCCAGATGGAGTCATCTGTGGCTATCTTAAGCCCTTTTTACACAGAGATCTGACAATACTGCACAACAAAGGCCCCGCATTACACCTGCTTTGCATTTTTTAAAATTTATTTTACACACAGAACCAACCAACATTGGCAAAATGCTGCCCATGTTAGTAATTTTAAATAGCATGCTCACGTTCCAGAGGCCAAAGAGGCATGCCAGGCGTGATGTGCGACACAACAGCCTCAGCTTTTTATGTGACATACAGATCGGGCAGCATTTTTATAAGCAATAGCAATGACATAACATGGTAACAGCATTCATTTACTGTCCTTGTTATATGGTGGCCGATCTTGTCTTCTACATAGAGGGTAAGTAGCTCCCGGATCTCACTGAGTATGTTTACATGCACAAAATATAATTGCCCTTATTTCGAAAAAAGACAATATTCCTACTAAGCTGTTTGTCTGTCTAATGAAAATTAATATTCTACTAATACTGCCATTTACATGCAGCTGTGCATACTGCAATTAACATGCCCTAACATGTAGTTTATCATGTCAAAATATGGAAAAGTGAAACAGCTGGAGCTGCTTCTCATTCTGCTTCTTTCTTTTTTTTTTCACAATTTCCTATCGGTGACTGATTTGTTGGACTCTCTCTTCCCTTCCCTCTTTCCAAGTCTTTCATAATGTATAAAAGTAGTTGTGTTTCTCCTTCCAGCCAGAAATGAGGAACTTTCCTTTGCATGCATCTGTACCTCACAGCTTTGCGAAGTGTTGGCAAGTTGTTTGTTTACAACACATCCAAAAAAAAAAAAAAAAAAACTCAGTTGAGACGAATATGCCGAATTGGCTGAATACATGCCCAAATAATGCTTCTAAAACCCAAATAATACTGGCATATCCCACATATCCTAATCAGAAAAAAGATACATTTGATGGCCTGATTCAGAATATTTAAACAGAATATACTGTGTTTATGACCTGCATCAAATTCAAAATATTTTCATGAAGTAACAGGGGAACACTGGTGTGCATGTAACTGTAGCCGCTGTCTTGTCAATTCATGGACATGCTGTTCTTCTTTTTTGAGTTAGCTTCTATCTGCTGCAAGCTTCTTTTTAAATCTCCTAGTTGTGCATCCCATGCATAAAATGTCCTCAAAACATCCTAAAAAATGTTCCACCCATCCTGCTGGTTCACGCTTCTTACTCAGATGTCATTGTGACACTTTTGCTACCAGAATCGCGGCTTAATGGCAAGGCAACTCTGTCCCCACTCCTTGTTTGTACTTTTTATAAAACCAAGTGAAACCGTGAGGTGGAACAACGGCACAACATTCCCACCTTGAACAGGCTGTGTAAAAGGGGCTTCAGTGAAGGTGTAGTTGCACCACTACAACAGTAGTGGTGTCAGGCGTGGGAGTGTAATTGGATGACAGCAAGCTAAAAACAACTTCTAACTTTCTTCAGCTGTCTGAATGCAAAGTTTGCATTGGTCTACTTTGATATGATCAGCAAGCAGGGAGCATTTCTGTAATGGGGACAATTAAAGAGCAAGCTTTCCCCAAGCAGCAAACTCAACCCAAATCAATAGCTAATGCCCAAGGTACAACTGCCCCATTTCTTTAATTCTGGCAGACAATTAGGTTGTTGTTTCTTCTGTCGGTCTTTCTATTTGTTAATGTCATATTGAAGGCACCTCTTTGTACTGACTAAATTCAACACAGTTTATGTCTAACTTTAAGTCCAACACAAAGAAACTTACATTTTTGAGAGTAAGTTGATTATATTCGTGTGATTACATCTGATAATTCTAATTTGTATTACCTTGGACTGCTGACATCAGTAAATTTGTTGCTGTGTTTGCCAGCTGACAAGCTTTTTTGCAATTTGTAATGCCAAGTGGGAGATATCGGAGCCAACAAAAATTCCCACACATCCTGCTTGTAATTAGCACTCGCAGGCTGACATGCCCGTTTTTTTTTTCCCCAGTCGGCTTCTCATATTTATGGTAAATTCGATATGACGTGAACGTGGTATTATCATCAGAGTGAAGATGTCAGCAGAGGGGCTAGTCGCATGCCAGGTCCCTTCAATTCTATTCAATTCCATCCTTAATGGGATTTTTTGGATGTAATCTGCTTCAGAATTCTTGAGCACTGACATACCTCTCTATGGATGCCATTTTAGTCTGCTCTAGGGGCTTAAAAAACCCTTCCTGGTTGCATCATAAAATGCAAAGTAAAGGATGGTGATTTTTTTCAGTAATGTTTCCATCCAGTTTCAACTTAAACTTTTGTAATTTACAAGTTTTAATAAGTGGTCTATATTTTTTTTTCTCAGATAAGAACATTATGTGATAGAACTACTGAAAAAAAAAAATTTAAACAAAGTACAAGTGATTGACGGTGTATGATATCTGTTGTCTCTGCACAGACGTTTTGGTCCTGTGCACCTGCCACTGGTGTTTTACAGTGTGCAAGACCATTTAAGAGGAAGTTCCTTGTATTCATATAAATTTAACGCTACTGTGGCAAAACAATACACATTGCAAAGTGGTTTATTTCAATATACACTTGGCTAAGCACAAGCAATAGTCCAGTGAAGCTATTTAGAGGACAAATATTTGAAAAATCTAGTCAAGTAGCTGGAACGGAGTAATGGTGGCATGTCTCTGCCTCCCTCTGCAAATGATGCATTTCAGTGTTTATGCGTATTCAGCTGGGTGATTTAACAGGAGCAGCTTTTGTTACAGGGCAATAGATGGTGCCCTCTCTCTTTCCCACTTCCTCTCTCACACAATCTTGCACACACGCACACACACATTATTCACAAACACACTTTACTAGCTAGTTGTCCTTGATGTGTCTCATAAAGACAGGCTGAGGAGGCCAGGATAGTTTCAGGCAGTAAAAGCAGCCTGTGAAATCACATCGCATGTGAAGTCACACCAGATGGCTCCCACTGCTACGTCCTCACTGAAAATGACACGGGAAAGACACTATGAACGTGAGCAGCACACTCTGCAGCTATACACTCCCTTGAATGAGGACATGAAATCTTGTTAAAGACAAGGTTGCATATTGAAAGCTATACTCAACAGCTGCTTATTGTGCTGTAAAGTAAAAAAAAAAAAATAGAATAACATTAAATGAATGAAAAAAAAACACCAGTAGGGGGCAGAATTAGTCCAGGAAACTTAGATGAGGATTGATGTAAAAACAAAATTTAAAAAAGTACTCGGCTACAAAACAAGGTGTTCTTAAGCAAGGCAGGAATGTCACTTAGTATGCTTCTAGTCATGACTGGAGGACATATGGATCCTATAGATGCAACTTATGCAGTCTTCATCTCCATGGCAACCTCGTATATTTTCATAACGGCTTTAAAAGCCACTAAGACATAAATTTCTCATAATAAAGAGGCAGGGAGGAGAGGGGGCGGATGCTGTCTGTATTGTTCAATGGATCACCGGCCTAATTGTTCCTCTGGAGGGTAATGGCAAAGAGGGGGAAAAAAGTGCGGGATGGAGAAGGCAAGGGGGGTTGGGGATTGAAATGACACAACAAACCCACTTCACTTAATTATCTTAAGTGAATTAGCCCAGTCATCGCTATGCTGTAGCTGAATATGCATCGGGCAAATAATGATTGCAGAGACGATGAAAGCACCTCAATGGCTCTGTCTGTTTTCAAGTGCCAGGGCCTTCCAGCAGTCTCTACATTGTCACAAGTAGCACTTAGACGCTCCGACTAAATAGGAATGCTGGGCAGACATTTAAGGCAAAACAAAGAAATCTTGAGTCGTCTCTACCTCTTCGTATATGCAAATCTTCAGATTTCATTAAATGAAATACAGGGAATGGACACAAATATATGGGATTAATAAAAAAAGGAGACTTTTCTTATGATTAACATTCCTAAAGGTTTGAATATCTGTAACTGCGTCTGTGCTTTCCTAAAGGCGGCAGTTACTTTCTGATTTCGCTGGTTCTTTCATACAAACATTGGTAGTCAAAATCCATTCCTCCCCTCCTGATGAGCTTACACAGCTCTGGCATGACAATCAAAAACTGAGAGAGAGAGCGAAAGAGAGGAAAAAAACAGAATCAAAACAAAGACAGAGACAAAAACAGTGGAATAATTTCTGCTCTGTTATATCTTTCCAAAGCCCTCCACCCAAGGACTGAGCGAATTCTAAATAATATAAAAGGTGAAAGAGGCGATATAAAAATTGGGGGAAGTGTTAGAGAGAGGTTCAGAAGTGAGAGAAATGGTGCTGGACCTTGCCATAAAAAGCAGAAGAAAAAAAATCGCTGTAATGGATGAGATTAGGCTCTCCTCCTGAAAGGTTGAAGGAAAAAAGGTGTCGTGCTTTTAGAGGTGAGAGTGTTTGGTGCAATGTGAGAACTTTTGAGGATAACTGAGAAAAGCAGAGGGACTTTGCGGACATCCGCCTCTGCTCAAAGACCTCAATTATCCATCCTGCATTTGATTACCACCTCTCTTATCCAGCTTCTCTTTCCTCCTCTCAGTTCAGTAACTCTCAGGGAGCTTAGAGCAAGGTACAAGGAGAAGCAAAAAGTATAAAGGTAAAAAACTTTAATTCTGGTGTGAATGCTACAGTCATTGTTTCCCATTATTTAACTTAAGAAATGCTTTTTTGGCTTACTTGTGTACATTTTTGAGTCAAAAGGAGACAGAGGCTATTGAAAATATGATTCAGATTTGCTCTTATTAAGCAACCATGAGCCATTTGGTGAGTGCATTTACGGCTTAAGAGTGACAGCAGAGAGACTGAGACAAGGACACATGTAATGGGAGAACCTGGAGGAGTACATTTGCTTTAATGAAATGTTTGTAATCCCAATTCACATTTTCTATGTTTCATTACAGCTCTCAAGGTCTTGTACACAATGCCGTTTACAATGCCATTCTCTCCTGTTTGCTCCCCTTCGTCTGTCTCTATGAGTGTTGTAGTTTGGTGTGTATGTGCTCAAAATTACAGCAAAAACCTCCTCTCTACTTTTGTTACCCACCTGTGCCATCATGGTGACAGCACAGAGGTGACTCTTTCAAATCTGAGGCCATTAAGGTGATATGCTTTCATTCATCATTGCAGGTTTGACATGTGAAAGTGTGACTCCCAGCAAAGAAAGAGACGAGAGGACAGAGAAGTAACACACATAACCTTGACAAAGGACGCCAACACACTAAACAAACTCATAAAGAGGGCTGGGTCTGCCATTGGATCAAAGGTGGACATACTGGAGGAGCAACTCTGTCTCCTAGAAATAACGTTCGTATGTAACTAAACTGCTTGTAGTTGTCTCAGACACAGTAAACTGATGTGTTCATTGAATATGTTATAAATTCAGAACCACTGAAGTTCATAAGGTCATTAAAAAGTTGTTTAAAGGTGATTAAAAATATAAAGGTGTTAAAAGGTAAAAAGGTTTGATAAAAATGTGTCTATTTTAAAATGTTTGGTTAAAAAATGTATTGCCTTTAATGTAAGGTCTTTATTCATTTCAGAGAATAACATCTCCCCAGTATAGTTGAGGGCATTGAGGGAATGTGATGTTGTGTGGTGAGGTCATAGGTCAGTGGCATTATGGGTAAGAGCATGTGACGAACACGTGACTCCTGAGTTACAATACTCTACACGTGGTCCTAGAGACACACGGTAATAGTTCTTTTATGTTATTTGACATTTATGTAATGTTGTGAATGTGACTTTATATGAACATTGGTGGTGCATTTAAGTCATTTTATTTGAATTTAGCACGTTTCTGTTGTGCTAATATGTCTGTTTTTAAATGGACACTAGCTTTTGAGACTTCAAAAGTGAGTGAAAATGTAAGGCTTTTTGAAACTTTTAAGTCTTTTATTGTTGTTGTAGTTTTCACAGTATTTGTGGTACCTGTGAAAACAAAGACGGATCTTCAGAAAATATCAGTACAAAGCCTGGCCATCAATTCTTTGGACTAGTATAGCTACACTGCTTTCTTAATTGCAGTGTTACAGCAACATAATCACAGCCTGAATTACTTTCAGAGACAAATTTTCTTTCAGATAATGGAACAAAATTCATCTACCACTTCAGCTTCATCAGGAGGTGGTTGGGGAAGAAGGTGGGAACACACATTGTGGAACTTTGAGTTTGCGTCCAGACTCAACAGTTTATGTTTGGAAAAGATGGTGATTTGGGTGACATTTTAATAAGAAAGAAACAAAGACTCTTTTCTTAGGTTGAGGCATCAAATGCACTTTGGCTGATTTTTGGGAAAGATTGTGATTTTAGTAAAATGCTAATAAAAAAGACTTATTCATTCCAGGTGTCTGATGGAGGAGTGATACAGAAGATGATTTCTGCCTGTCGCTATTAGATTTTACAAATCTGCTCTTTGCACATCCAGAAGTTGAACAATTAAGCTAGCACACTGTAATGTTTGAATTTTAATGAATTTGACTGCTATTATGTTTTAATAGTTAATCTGAGCTATCGCTCTACTTTACAGGAAGCATCCACTCTGCTGAAGTGTACTTGACCTAAACACTGGCCCCAAAAGTTTAGCTTTCTTGTAGACAATCCATAGTGGCATCTACCCTAAGAGGGGCAAAATGAACCAAAACACAAAGTTTTATAAGTATAAAACAATGACACATTTTGCCTATGCAGTAATTTGCCTACTTTGCCATCTTTCCTTTGTGAAAAGTCGTCTCGTGACCATTTTAGGAAAATGAGCATCATTAGATGTTTGGGCTGAGTACATCAATGTAGACTGTAAAAGCAACCAAAGAATTTTTAGTGCCTTTTTGGGATGCACATCTAAAGTCCACATATGTTTTTTTCTGCAAACTCAGAGTTGCTAAGAGGGATTTTATGCAGTTTGTGCATTTTGAGACGATTAGCTCGGGAGGCATTTTGCTCTTAATTGCGCCATCTTATTAGCTGCGAGCCTCAAAAACACACTGACATAATGTGTCAACAAACACATTAGCTTGTTTTGATAGAGCTTAATAGTAGCAGAATTTTACTCTGAGATGGCACGGACACAAAGTACGAGTCCGTTTTCACATCAGATTGACTGCTAACTGTTTGCATTCACTTGCTTAAAGCTCCCTCAGAAGTTGGAGGACACTTCTCCTTATTGCCATCGCAGTTGTTGTAATTGTTTCCAAGCATGTAAAATCAATTCCAGCAATTCTCTAAATTAAGAATCGTACTCTGAATCAACTCTAGAAATCTCAGAGTTGCAGAGCGGCTAGTCATTGCTCCGTCTCGCCTTTAATTCATGCACGGTGTAATCACAATTAACAGTTTTACACCACTTGTAGATAAAATCAGTAGTAGTCATTTTAATGTGACACAGCAAGAAGGCAATTTAACAAGAATATTAATTCTAATCTAATACAGCCTCTCCATACAGTATATGTAGGGCTTATCACACTTCACTCCACTGTTCCATCTCTGTCAGTCTTAAAGTTGTGAACCCCCTGCAAACCCCAAAAGACGAGTGTATGCGTAAGTGAGTGAGATGATAGCCGTGCTGCCTTGGGGCAAAGTGTCTTCAAGTTCCTCTTGTTTACAAAACCTTTTTTTTTTTGGTGACAGAAATATCTTTCAACCACAGACAGATATTACACTGCAGCTGCGAGACAAACGCTGACAACATGCATGCTCACAAACACATGCATGCGCTCACTCCACAAATACACACCAACACACATGGAGAGGGAGCAAAGGCTGACTTCATAGACTTGTTTTTCTGCCTGTTGGGATTCAATTAAAGAAACCTAAATGATGCTGGGATGACTGTTTCGTAGCTTAATGGGCTGAGCTCTACACATCTTCTCTTCTTTCCTGTTATATTTCATTATAGTATCAACACATTGCCTTAAGGTGTTTGGGGTGTGTGTGTGTAGGTAGGGTAGATAAATGGTAACAGAAAGTGGGTTGAGAGGACAAATGTGCTGGAAATGAATGTTGGAGAGGATGATTAACTGGCTCATAAACAAAAAAACACTTGAAGTAAGCGCTTGATTGTTGGTTGCATCATGAGCAACTCCTTGAGGTAACTGAAGCTGCCATCGCTGCAGAAATACACAGTAGTAAAAAAAAAAAAAAAAAAAAAAACATCAAACATGCTTACATGCACATTCACAGCTTTCTCTTGTCCCTTTACAAAACACCACTGGGTATTAATGCATATCATATCAGTCACATTGTTAGGGACTTAAAAATCCCTTTCCCCTCCACAGCATTAGCATCCCTTCCTAGCTGGAAGCCAAAACGAAATCGAACCAATGTGGATTCGATAAAAATATTAATCACTTTGGTGCATCACTATCTGAAGCAGTGAACTGAGATTTTTGTTATTGTGGTACCCTGGAGAAGGTGAGTGTCTCCTCATTTAATGCCACACTATCTCTCTATTAGTGAAGGACAAGAGCGGAGAGATGAGATGAAGACATAAAAGGAAGACAGCTTTATAAAAACACTGCTGCTTATCTTTCCCATCTCCCTCCATCCCCCCACCCCTTTTCCTCTCTTTCAACCTCCCTCGATTCCCCCGGTTGCTTTGTAATGAAGTTATCCCACAGCAGAGTTCTTCTCAGCCCAAGCTGTCTTAAGACAGAGGAGGGATGGAGGGAGCAACGGAATCACAGAGAGGAGGAAGTATCAAAGACAACATCAGGGAAAAAAGCCCGGGAAGAAGCAAAGGGGATGGGGAATAAGGGTGGAGGCAGTGATGGAAGTTAACTTGTGACAATGTGCAAGAATTAAATAACAAAAAAAGACAACAAAAAACCCACTCAAGCTGTGCAACTGCTGTGATATATTCAACAATTCCCAGTCATATCAGTAACTCAGATGGAAATGTTCAAACTCCCAACTGGTCAAATACAACAGCTTGGTCAGCTGCCCTTTGTGTCAAACTATGACGTCTAGGTGCCATACACTGCTGCAGGTACACGGTTTCTTTGTGCGAGGGGTTAATATATTAGGAGAAGATGTTCTGTACCAGCAAGAAAAAGACCCACATCAACGTTTTTGGAATTTGCTTTTTCCTTTTGAATTTGCACTTTACAGTTAATGCAGTGTTATACATTCGGTAAGGCTTACCAGTGTGACTAGTAATCCTTACTGAGGGTATATCAGGGTTGTACTGGTGCTGCTGAGTACCCCTGCTTTTTCTTTCTACTTGTTTGTGTGGATTGAAGATGGAAGCCCTGATAGGCAAGTGAGAAAGAACATTCTGGGGTTCCATTTTTAACCCTTTGAAACCTAGAGCGGCATCACTTTTCTTGTGCTGTTTTCAGACGCCTTTCACAAGTAAACCTTTGAATCTGAGCATATTTGTGTGATTTTTGTTTTCTCTGAAACATGGTAAAAGGGCACAAAAAAGGCAACTTGGTAATTAATGTTCTAGAACTTGCAAAACATAAGTAGATTTAGAAAATGAAGCTAGGGAAATGTCCAGAGAGAAAAGCCAGGAGAAGTATATATATTTATAATTATCATAATTACATATTTAAAATGTTACAGAATGATTAAAATATTATTTATCTAAAATTCTATATTATTATAAAAATGTATTTTATTTTTTTTTAAACTTTTTTTCAAACTTTAAAAAATACAGTTTATATTTTCAGGTCATTTTCTTGTACTGTTGTTTTCTTGCTAATTTTGAGGTCATTTCTTTCTTTGTTGCTCATTGCCTCCTTCTCATATTTTTAAAAGAAATCAAGCCAATTGTCTGAGGTTCCAAAGGGTTAAAGTCTGGTCTAAATTGTTTTATATCCTGTGCTTATGACTTAAGAACAGGTTAAAGAAAAAGTTATGACACTTTTTTGTTTTTTTTTCCTCCAGGATAATTTCCGCAAAGGACATGGGGGGAAAGGAAAAAAAAAAAACAAAAACAAAATAAAACAAAAAAAAATGTTTTGTGAAAGAATGAAAAAGTATCTATGTTTTTTGTTTAAACCGTCTATTTTTTACTCCTTTATTTGTTTTCACCCATTTAATTTTTTTCTCCAGTTTTCCCCTACGTAATTAGCATTTTATGTTTTTAGTTACTTTATTATGACCACTATTATTTTTTTTCATTTTTTAAAACAGGTGAAAAAACTTGTTTGTTGTTGTGATACTCATTTCAGTCACAAGAGACTGAAGTGGACCACCACATGTTATGAACAGGACTAAAAGAATTCATCTTTCCCTACAGATGAGCTTTAATTTCTCCATGCACTGTAAACACAAGGTATATATGCAGTAAATTATGTGTTAACTTATGTAGCACAACTGTCATATCTCGAGAAAAGGAACAGAGGAACTTTGCTTCATCTGCTCCCACACAATGCCAATTTCATCACTTGTGAGACAGGTGACGTGCAACAGAATGTTATTAAGTCTGCACTCAGTGACACGTCAGTCACAAAAGCATGAAGTGCTACACAGTTTGTTGGATCACCACGTGACAGCGGTTTTAGAGGTAATCATAAAGTCTGTCAGACACTGTAAAATAGACACTCTCAGAAAGTAGTGAAGGAAGTTAAGATAGCCAACAGCAAAAGAGAAAAAAAGAAGGCACTGCTAACTGATTACCATGCTCCCCATAATGTACAGTCACTTTAAATTCCATGTAATTTTTGAATGATGTAAGAAAAAGAATAAATCCAATGATCTTCAACAGATTATTGTGAACATGTTTAGTAGAGATACTCCGGGCATATTTAAGACTTAAACTTTGCTCACAGTTACACCTAACTGTGCCAATCTTCAGACTTTGTGTAACTCAATTTAATGGTCACCAAATGGATGTAACTGCAGATTATCGTGCTACAGCAAAGCCTCTGTCAAGTGCCATATGGCATCATGACAGTAACACCCCTAATGTCAACAGACCCTGTTCATTTGGCAAGAAATTGTAATTAAGATAACCTCCCCCTCCAACACATCCATATGTGTGGTATCTGCTCCTTGTGCTACCAAAGACAGTGTTGTCCAAATCAAAGCACAATAGGCTAGAGAAAACTGAGGCACTCTTATTGGGACACTGTAAACAAAATGAAAAAAAACAAAACAGAAACAAACCAAAACAAAAAAAAAAGTACTGGGTACAGTTATTTGTGAAATTTGTTAAACACTCAAACTGGGAGCTATGATCAACTTCCGCTGTACACACAGATTGTGCTGGAGAGGCAAAAATGTATTCGTGAGTAGAAAGTTGGGAGTGTGCTATGGGCGACAACAACACCTCATGGGACTGGCCCCTGAAACTGAACATGATAGTTGCATCTTTGCGGACAACAGATGCCCTCCTCCACTCGCTACTCACTAGGAGTAATAAGGTTTGTTCCTCTTGGCAGCAGGGTCCTTGTGGCAGCAGTGAGGGGGGGGGCTTGCTCCAAGCCAGCTGGCATGGTGATTGACTGGTTGGGGGTGCTAGCGAACAGGCAGGGAACCCAAACTCACAGATGGAGCCGACCTCTTAGGAGTTGTTAGTGAGGTGACACTTATGGGTGCCCATGGGCCGCTTGGACTTCACATTTTGCCTCAGAATGACGGTATGTAGGGACGGTTGCTCCTTCTTCCTCTCAAATTTAGCCTGAGTGGCTTCAAGTGACTGCCCAAATAGACCCTCAGGAGAGACTGACTCATCCAAGTAAGTGACTTTGTCCCCTTTTCAGTGCTGTGCCACCGCTGTGCATCCCCTTGCTAAGGGAGAATGCATGCACAGTAGGGTGTGTGGAAAATGTAATCAGTAACAAAACCTGACCTCGATGAGTCTGGCAGTCAAGAGATTCTCTGGGGGCGATAGCGTGACAATGCAAGAACTTTGGTTGCGTGAGAAAACTTCTTTTTCACTCTACTACTGCTCACTTCTGCTACCTCCTTCACCTCATGGGCAAAGTTTGGGCTGTCATTACATGAAGAGATGCTGGAGGAAAGTTCCAGAGTGAAAGGAGCTCTGTAAGTCACAGCGAGGCATCATATTCTCTGCTTTATGAAGACTCTCTTGTGGCTTACATTTATTGTAATGCTGGTTTTACTTGAAATAAGGTCCAGGCACAGTTTTTTGAGAGCGGGGCTGTCACCACATAGTTCTTCATCCTCTCCTGACAATTTTGTGTCACTTTCTCTCCTGTACGCTCTCACAAAGGCTGTACTTAGAGTGCGACCACCTCAGTAAAGAGTTCCAATTAAAATTCTACCATCATTGTGCCATTCATCCCTAAGCTCAGCAAAATACAAGGACATATGAACACACGTAACATACATACGTGCATGTACGTACACAGATGCTCATGCAAGACAAAGAAGCGAAGGTGTTGTCTGCTGCTTTTGATGGGGTGGAGAAATGCACACACGCACACACACGCACACACACGCAAATACACATGGTGTGAGCAGTCAGAAGTGATTAAAGTCTCCCTAATTGCACTCTAAAAATGGTGCTTTGCTTTGCCACAAAGCCTTTTTACTGTTATTGCTGAAGAAGCAAGTTCTGCCCCAAGGTGTTTGATTCCCCCTCTCTTTATGCTCGCCTTTAAAACACAATGAAACAAAAGCCGTGCACAAAACTGTTGTTTTTAGGCCGCTCGGTGAAACAATGCAATTACTGCTAATGTACTTTGGTATCCAACAACACCACCACCTTATCTTGACATAAAACTTTAGAAGACTTAAGCCGGCAGCTCCCTTGCAATTTATAACTTCATGACAAAACAAGGACAAATTCTAAGCGAAGTAGAAAGTCAGAAAGTTGAAGTCAAAACAAAAAGGAAAAAAGTGCCAAGAAGGTAGATGCGACAGTAAACATGTAATTACGTTCTATTATTTCCTGTGCTTGTCAAAAAATATAAAATGAAGAAAGGATAACCTGTGGGAGCTGCACAAGATGTCAAGACATTGCACAGAAGCAGCGCACTTAAACACAGTTACACGCAGATGCAGCTACTACACATAGACATATGCATACAGATATGAATAATTATTGGTCAAACCTTTGCCTAAGCAACTAAATCAAACCACGCTGAGATGAAAAAAAGTGAGGGCACAGAGGGAAAATGTTTGACAGACAGAATCATTGTGCTTTTATTATCTCTCTCTCTCTCCAAGGCAGTTATTTAGAAAGCTTCAATGCCGTGAAAGCCTCAAGGTTGCTACAGTGACGCCACAATGTGTGGTGATTGATCGAAATGGCTGTTCTAAATTGTATAATGAGTGTGAGGTGATGGGATCATGATCATGGTAAAGAGACCAGACAGCGCTTGATTTTCCAGTCTGGGAGCTTATCACTTCAAGTCATATCATCTACTGTACGAGCAAAATCCATCCACTCACATCAGAACTGCTCACCCTGAAACGGAGACACGGAGGAAAGAGAGAGACCGAACATCTGCATATGTGAGTATATGTTCTTACTAGTTGTTAACATCCTTCCTGATGATCAGACACACACATCACACTGTATGTTACTTGTTTAACAGCAGCATGAAACACCATGCAAACATGATAAAACACCTCAATGATGATTGCTTTGTAATCAAATTTCCTGTCAATCTATGGCAGTAGGATTACAAAACATACAATATAAGAATGTCTAATATTGTGACAATATTGGTGGCACTGAGAATTCATCCAAACCTTTTCAGACTCACAAAAGCTCAAATAAATCCACATATTCCTCTCAGCACCAATCCCTCTTGTTTTGAGGCTGACCTTCGTTATGAATCAACAAAGCCACTGCGATGAGGGTCGAACAAGCTTTGAAGCTCATTTCCAGCGGATGAATTTCCACCAGAGCTGCCCTGTTGTTTGAAACATTCAAACAGCTAATTATTAGGCCATGGTAGTCTGAGGAATTAATTGTAGAACTGAATTTGAAATTAATATGCAACAACTTCCCCCTTGCACGAAGTCTTAAATGATACCCTTTGCCTTCTACATCCTGCTGTTTTGGCAAGAGTGGTTTGGAATTAACACTATCTGATAGAAGATGGTAGAAATGAGGAGAGATGGAGATGGAGCCCCGAGTAAGTACATGGAAAAAGAGTGAGTGAGTAAGAGATTAAAATGGATTCTGAGTGAACGATAGTGAAATACAAATAGACAGAATAATAGAAAACAGCCAAAGATAGAAATTGAGAGTGAATAGGTAGACAGCCAAAGATGGACAGACTAAGATAGGGGGTTATAATGCAAAGATAGGAGGCAAAGGTAGATATATAGAGAGTATGAGGCAAATGAGACAGAGAACGATATCGACAGAATGCGAAGAGCATATGTGAGGAAACAGAGAGAGAAAGAAAGAGGAAGGAAACAGAGAGGCAACAAACGCACGAGGTGCCCACCCTCCCCCTGTCAGGCAAAGAGACCAGTGTAAATGAGATCGACTCATTTCCAACACATAGACACAACCACCCACCCCCCATCTGTCTTTGACAAACACGCCCTCATGCACACACAAGCACAGGCGCGCACACAAACACACACACAACCAGAGAGATGAAAGGAATCAATAGATTATAAGCAGACATCTGAAGAGTCCAGTCTACTCCCGGGAGGATCAACCATAATTGGTCCAGACAAACAGCCAAAGGACAACAACAATAACAAAGCCTCCACGCACACTGAATGCAGCAATTAATGAATCCGAACAGGAATAGCAAATTAAATCTATGAACAAATATCGACAGGGCTTTGAACACATCTCCATTATTCGTGGCCCATTGTTGTGGTCCGCCGGTTTCAGAGACCATGTTTGCGCCGACATTTGCATATCTAAATGAGTGACTGTCGCATCTGCATGTATGCCAGGCTCAGTTTTGGTATTTGGTGTTCATTCGCTTTTGCTGGTTTGTGGCTCGTTAGAGTTTGGTCGATAAACAATTCCATGGGTTAGCTTTCATATCGGGCTGCAGGGTGGTGATTGAATGAAAAACTGTGGGACTCAGAATACTTAAACATGGCAATGAACTCTCTCTAGCGCTCTTGTTATTCACATCAGACACTGTACGTCAGTGCTTATGTGTGCCACTCTGTGTGTCACCTGTGGTAGATGAAGAGATGGAGGCCCCACTGTGCCCCTCTGGATCCGGAGCTGTAGAAACAAGTATCTGGTCCATCTAATTGATTTAGTCCATCAGCAGTGTTAGTGGAGGCGTGACTGAGGACCACGTCCAACATCACAGTAATCCCTTAAGGTAGGGTAGCTCAATCAATCACTTTAGATCTGCATGAGCACCAAAACGACTGAATAATGAAACGGGGAAGAAAATCAGAGGGTGCTAGTGTGTGTGTGTGTGTGTGTGAGTGTGAGTGTGTGTGTGTGTGTATGTGTGTGTGTGTGTGTGTGTGTGTGTGTGTGTGTGAGTGAGAGAGAGAGAGAGAGAGAGAGAGAGAGTCAGTCAAGCTGGTTTTTGTATCAGAATCCATACCACAGAGGTTTCATATTTGTAAAACTTTCTAGAAAAAGCCATTTCAATGTGCAATTCAAGAAGAAAAAAAAAAAGTTTAATCCACAAGTTACATTCAGTAAATCAACCAGAAAACCTTTAGTGTCTTTAGGAACAGTGAGGAGGCGAAAGAGAAGTAGAGAAGATAACTACAGAGGCAACAAAAGAACACAACAGGAAGACACACAGCAAAGTTTAGACAAGCATACTGCGTGTCCACAAAGTCAATGCTTCATTCATTTTCAGTGGAGCTGCTCAAGGCTGTGCTTTGATATGACATTACAGATTAGACTCTTCTGTTTTTTGCCCCCCTTTCTGCCTTTATCAGAGTTGTTCGCATTGTCAAATAATCTTACTCGAATGTCTTAAGTTGAGGGAATGACTCACAATGAACCCCTCAGTAATTTAGATACTGACAGTGACATGACTAAGACCTTGTTAAGACTGCCAGCCCAAGTCAGTTTTTTGGCATGTCTATATTATATCCAGTATGATTTTAGAAAGTCTGGACGACAAAAAAATCTTGTGAAATGATTCTTTTTTTGCAAATTGGATGCAAATAACATTTAGAGGCAGTCTGAAATGCAATTTCAATCTGATTTCTACAGATGCGTCTTAAGCTTGAACACTCTGGACGTTCAAATCGAATATCAAAGTGTCTTCTGTTTCACTTGTGACATGACAAAACAATGGAGTCAAATCCAAGGTAATGTAAGTGCGGAGCCGAATCCATGCCACTACTAGCAGAGTGCTATGGTTTACAACAAGGAGAGCAACAATCTGTGGACACACTTCAAAACAAATTCACATATATAACAGCGACTTGAAAGCGCAATTGTTTGGAGGCTGAGATGCATCAGTGTAGCTACATAGTTACTGATGCCTATGTCTTTACCAAAGTAACCCATGCAGATAGGTTGAGATAGCTTGTCTGTAATGATTTAGCTAATTTAGACAGTTGACAATGCTGTTAATAGAACCTATAGTGGGTTACATAATTTTAACATTATGTAACTGACTGGGACCTTTTCAAATAGTACACTGGGCTGTGGCCAGAAAACCTCATTAACCAATTTACTGCTAAGCAATTTAAGAAAGTTTGTGTTTTCAATGATTTATGCATCACAACGATGGTGGAATGACACCTACAAGAAATGTGACAGGTCACCATAAACAGGTATGATACCATGTAGCCCTCTATAGGACAATATATTGTAGAAATGCTTGTATGGTTTTATTTGACGAACAAGGCTCGCCAATGCTCCCCAATGTCTCCAAGCAGCAGTGCCAGATTCAGCACAACATAATCACATTTTACTGAGATATGGGGTAGACAAAATGCACAAGGCAGGAGATGCCATTGACAAGTATGGTAGTACAAAATGTGACAAGAAGGGGCAGAGGGAGAAATGAATTGACACAGCCCATGGAGTGGCATGTTCCAGATAGGAGTATTGTATAACTGGCAGCAGTATAATTATGACTGACAGCAGGCTCTTGTCAGATTAATAAGTCTACTTAACTATCCTCATTAAACGTGATCAGTGACTGATATACTCAGTTGAAGATGATCAGAAAAAATTTACAATCTGATAAAATGTTGGCAAACTCCATATACTGATGGAGACCATGTGACCAAAATCTCCAGCTCAGAGTGTGCTCTTTTTAGATTTTGTAGGTGCCTGACAAAACTTCTGGGCAAGCGCAAATTGATGGTGGCCCGACCCCGGATAAGCGGAAGAAAATGGATGGATGGATGGACAATATACAACAGAGCGTTTGCATATTGAAGACTTTATGGTCTGATTGCAGACTTTTATGTGTTATGGTAGTGCACCAGCCATTGAGCCTTTCGGCAACTGGCGTGACGTGATATGGCACTACGACTTCTCCTCTTTTCTCCTTTTCTCCGCTAAGTTGTCCTGTCAATACCAGGTCACCAGATGGTCAATCTCCCACCTGTACTCAGACTCATTCCCACCAGAGATGAGTCCATTGAGGCTTGTTTCATCAGCAGACTTAAGAAGCTTGGTGGACTGGAGGTGGAGCTGTTGGTATGCAGGGAGAAGAGCAAAGGGTCAAAGATGCAGCCTTGAGGGGAACCAGTGCGGGAGGTCCAAGAGTCAGAGACTTGTTTCCTTAGATTCTTGTGCTGCATCCTGTCAGACCAGAAGTCTGTAATCCATCTGCAGGTGGAGTCGGACACATACAGTTGGAGAGCTGAAGCCTACAAACAGGAACCTGGTGTAGGTTCCTGACAAGGTGTCAGAGGATAAAACGGAGGGCCATGTTGATAGCATCATCTGTGCACTGCAGGGGTCCAGGAGTCAGTCTGTGATGGTTTTGAGGTGGGAGCTCAAAAGACTTGATAACCACAATGGGTCTGTGGTTATTAGTGGGCCTTGGTTTTAAGGGGATGGTGATGATGGTGGAGGTCTTGAATCAGGCTGGTACGTGGCATGTCTCCTGTAAGAGCCACTAAATTGCACATTTTTCTTGGTATAAATGTTTGTTTTGGTTTATAACATTTAATGGTTTCAGTTTATTTAAGTTTACATAGCAGTTTTTGTGTGTCTTTCGTGGTGATGAAATGAATATAGGATGACATCATTGGAAAGAGCTAGAAGTCTGCGTAGGCCGGACAAAATACATTTTTGACCGTGCCATATCTCTGTAGTTTATCATGCTTTACAGTGTGGAAAGCACGTTTAGGACATCAAGTCGGTAGTGGGCCGTACTGGGTGAGATTTGGATGGATTTAGCCTGCTGTGCCTTTTGTATTTTTTGCTTTTATATGGTAAACATCGTTAAATGTTTTTTCTGCCTTACGTGAGTACTTGGATTCACTCGAAGTTGGAACACGCGTCAAAACCCATGTGCCTCCCAGACTAAGGGGCCTAGGAACTGTGGTATGTAGAAATGGCCACTATAACCCGAGTGAGGTGTTGAAAATAATGATGGAAACATGAACACAGTTTGCCTCCCACGACTGTAATCTGCAAATTATTAAATGTGTGATTCACAGTTGGTTAGAATTTCCTCTAAAGTGTTCACCATCGTCAGTCTGCTTATGTATCACCATGCACAACAGTGAATTAATTAAATGAAAGAAAGGCAAAAGGGCAAAAAGGTACCAATTCAGGTCTGTATATTTCATGTCACTTGTATGAAGAAAAAATGTTAAGTGCTAGAGCATCATAAAAGCATTGAAACAGTGATGTAAATCCATGCAGTTAGGATCTATAAATGAGATATTCCCTTTTAACCTACAGACCTTGAACGGCTGTTTTTTTCCCCATTTCTCTTGCCAAGGCTGTCATTGAATTGACAACACTTTAAAGTTTTAATGAAATGATGAAAAGCAAACACGAAGAAAAGTTTTGTACTTTTGTGATCTTGTTTCTCATGGGAGCTACGTCTTATCTGTTTGTAATACTCCCAAAAGCATAAATCCATAAATAAACATGAAACTTGGGCATACTGTGGCATTCTTGTCCACACTGTGCAAATATTATGGAAGTCTTTATGAAACTTCAGCGCCATGTGTCTGGGAGGAAAAGTAGATATCTGATGAAACTAGTGGGTAGTGCTAAGGGAGCTCTTTTTTGTACCAGCACTGGGTTAACCTGTGTAACAGCAGCAACAAAAAGTCTGCTGATCCATTGGGGAGTCAGAGTGGTCTGGTATCAGACCGCATGGGTTTACGCTGAGGGAATTTGAGTTGCTGCATCCACTAACTGAAAGTCAGTCTCCGGAGCTGCCACCCACTCTCCTCCTGGTAAAGTAGCGCCCTAGTGGTGGGGAGCATGGTGTGCTTGCTACTTAATTCTGGTCTCATTTGTAGTTTGATAAACACTTATTACTATTTCACAAACTGCTGTAGCTGTCATATATTGGAACCCATGCCAGCTTTGTTTCCATGGGAATGCAGCTGTTGAAGCTTTTTCAATGCAAGTTTATCTAAAGTAGCTTGGAAAAATGAAAGATGCCCCATCTCCTACATCTTAACAGCAAGTGTGACATGTTGGACCATTGAAGCAAGTCTTCAACAATCCATTCACAGCTTTACCTTACCATTCCTCATCCACAGTAGCATAATAGGGTTTCAGTCAGGGCCATCAGTAATGACCTGCGACTGCCAAAGCCGCCGCCCACACACGCACACACGCACGCACACACACACACACACACACACACACACACACACACACACACACACCTTCACGGCAGTGACTGCCCACGCTGCCACATACAAAACACATCATCATGCTATTTGCACCACTGCAGCAACACCAACAAGAAAACTGATCTTAAACAACCCCAACACCACTAACAGCGATTGCAGCACCACCATCAGATCATCCCACCTGTCTCTAAACATCCAGATTGCACACAAACACCGCATGACAGAAAAAAGTTTCCATGCAATAAATATTACCATAATATTATCACTGCACAGCCTTTAGTTCAACAACAACAAAAAAAAAAATCAAATGTGTAAGTTACACCCAACACTACTTATCAGATACAACCTTAACGATGTACAATGTTGTATAAATCACAACAATACAATAACTTTATCTGAGGGGGAAAAAAGTAGTACTCACCCATTACTTGTAAAAAAAAATTCCATCCTTCGATGCTTTCTGATGAGACGTTCACTTGCCTCCTGCTTTAGATGAATGAGCAGCTCTGTCTCTGTAGAGATAGAAGCCAGTGGCCACCGTTGTGTTTGTTAAATTGTATATTCCTCGCATATGTTTTGATGCGTTTGAGAGCCGACAAAGATCGCTCAGCTGAGGCTGTAGACACTGTGATTGTTACGATCAAGCCAAGTCCTGACATACTGTCTGCAAGCCCAGTGCTCCTCAGAAATGTCAGTAGATCACTTGGGCTCTTCCACTGAAAGTTTGTCGTGTTATACATCACTTTGAGTTCAGCTCTGAGTGTAGGAAAGTCAAACTGTGCTCCGTAGCTCTCATTCAGACACCTGAGCTCTGACTTGGGAAATGCCTGCTTGAACTGTGGGAATAGTTGTGAATAAAGCAACGCAACAAACAGCAGCCCCTTGTGATCTTCAAAACGCTGTTCAGGCTACTAAAACCAGAGCTATTCCACGTCTCCTTAGTGGTGTTACACAGTAAACACGGCCAGCAAAATAGCTTGTTCCGCCCAGTGCTAGCCGTTAGCCACTCATAGTTGCTCTGGGTGAAATGCTGCTCAAAACCTTTGCTGGCCTTAGTAAGCCCAGATGTAAGTCTTCCTCATAAATATTTCTTTCTTGTCTGCAAGCGGTCTTCTTGAAAAATGAACTTGAAGTAGGTCAAAAACAAGGTCGGTAGAGGCTGTAAATGTAGCGGCCATTATGTTTCTCCTTCAGTACCCAGACAGCTCGTTTGCTAACGTCAAAATCCTCCAGGCAAAGCTCAAAGCTGATGACGGCACCAAAGGCTCGCGCAGCGACGCATCGCACAGCTCGAGCCATCCTGTCACCACACAGCAAAATCTGATTGGTTGATAATACTGTCACTAAAAGTTGTAATCAATTTGTAGCTCTGGGCTCCAGCAAAAGGCTAGCGCTAGCAAGAGCTTGTCTGAGGAGCTGTGATGCAATTAAGTGACATAGGAAACCCTAGTGCAGCCCCATGAGAAAAAAAAAAGCAAACAAACAATAAATTTGTTTTGTGGATAAGTAGCACAATGAACAAGTAATTAGCAACATAAAGACACATTTATACTTAATTATGAAAAACAAATTATGATTTTGATTTTGACAAGGCCAGCAGAGAAGGCCATTAGTTTTATGCCACATACAATACAGTGTATACAATGCATTAAATTAAGGAAAATACAACATTTAAAGAGGTACAGCAGTGCATATGTGACTAACTATATATGGCTGCACCTCATACGTCATCCAAGCACCAACACTGCACATGCCCAGTGGTGCAGAATGTGCAATATCATGTATGGAAAAATAATTCATACAGGTCATGCTACTTTTTTTGCTGCTTCTTTCAATAGTAAAATACAGAGCGCTTTCTATTCTAGTGCACTAGTAAAAACCCACTGGGCTCTCTTGACCAATGCTACCGGTCAAGCCTTCCCCTTTAAGAAAGGTACTGTAGGTATGTGACGTAGTCAGGAGGAGTTTGCGTGTGTGCGTTTTGATAAGAACCGTCACAGCGCGAGCAAGTTCCGCAGATAGAGCGCGTGCTTTTCCGAAGCAGTGAACTAGTTCGTAGAATGCAATGTTGTCATGACGTTTCCCGGTCATTCTTCACGGTAGAGTTGACGGACTGTAAAAGCTAGTTACCAGCTAGGCTAAGGCTAGTTGAGTTAGCTTAAAAAACAGAGGCTTCCCAGCGTCGAGGCGTGAGGCAAGACAGGTAACGGTAAGTGTGTCTGACAAACAACCAAAGTATGTTTTGCCAGTGGTCGAACACAACGGGAAAATGAGCTAGCAACAGAAGGGGAGCAACATAAGAGAGTCTAGTTTATTTAGGGTAAGTATGTATTATTAATATCACGTCTAGGCCATAGGTCACTCCTTTAATTACTTCTCATGTTATTTTATGGTCTTTTATTACTTTAATTCTTATATTTTCTAAAATTAATGTATTTACTACTTTAACTGCCTTTTTGAGATCTGCCTGCTTTATCCCTTGTATTACTTCTATTAGCTGTAATCTTGTTGACCTTTTGTAAATGCATTTTGTTCTTGCCTCTTGGTTTGACTGTTGATGTTTATTTTATTATTCCCTGAGTTCTTGTCTTTGCTTTGTCTGTCAAAGCACTTTGTAAACTATTGTTTTTAAGGTGCTATCTAAATAAAAAGTATATTATTATTATTATTATTATTATTGTTATTATTATTAGTGTAGTGATTCCACCACTGCATTTTGCAAGGTAAATTTATCTATAGCCTATAGTGCATTTCATACGAAAAGGCAACCCATAGTTCTTTTCAGAATAGTCAAGTCAAAGTTTAAGATGCATAATTTCCCCCGCTCTCTTTTAGAAATGTCTAATGAGTAAAAAGTAGTAATTTTTCAGCTTTTCTGTCAGTCAGCATATTCATTTTCTATGCTTCAAAATCTCTCAGATAATTGTAGAATGATTCATTATTTCCAAACTGAGCTATCCAAGTAATCTGGTGAAAATTCCTGTTGTTGTTTTTATTTTACAATTGTGCAGGAAAAAACACAGTGTTAGTATTTATCAATATTTTGCAGCCCCGGAATGGATTTCTAACAAGGACTGGGAAACCCAACCACAAAGAGACAAGGCATCAGCCATGCCAAACTGCAGACCACACCACCAACATGGAAGCCAGGTAGGAAATGCACACCTGAGCAGTAGACACTTGCCTAGATATAATGTTGCGCAATGATTCAGTCATAGAGTCATTGAATGCTGTCCTGTGACAAGTAATGGGCTGTAAAACCCTACTCTTTTATGCCAGAAACACAATGGCTGCATGAGCAACGCATATGTGTCGCCGAACCTGTTTTGTTTTGGGGTTTTTTTGGGGGGGGGCATGTTATCAAGTCAGAGCAGCCACACTACCTGCGTGAGCAGCGCTGCTCAGGCGCGTCTCAGCTGCCTGTCAGCCATGGCACATCTAGAGAAATGGTGGCTCGCCAGTTTTTTCCCCACGTGCTGTGCACAGTTGTCAGCAGAAATAAACAGTGAAAATTGTGTTTTGATAATTATATTGACTCTATACTGCCTCTTATTACACTTTTAATATCTTTTTCTGTCACAGAGATAAGGAAATACAAACATATCTGTTTTACTCCGACTTTCCTGCTTCTGACATCTCTGTCAGTAGAATCCCATCAGTTGTGGACACAAGGCATTTTATTGTGAAACATTTTTAGGACTGTGTTGTTGACAGTACAAGAGCTTGCACAGCTTCATAAATGAGTGGAATTTGTGCTTGTAAATGTGGAAATACAGTACTCATAGCAGTAGCCAGCCCTAAAGTGTCGCAGCCACAATGCTGCCAGAGTGAACACCACGAGTGTGAAACACACTGCTGTTTGACGAGGTTGCTGTCACGTGCTTCTCATGCATGCTGTGTGTTTCTGGTGTTACAATATTTTGGCATGTTGTTGCCATCTGTAGACAAATGGAGTAGTGTGACACCATTGTTAGGACTGTGTATCGCATCACCAGTGTTCACATCCTTGAGACACATCCTTAAGACAAAACAGGGACCTGTCCATAGAAAAACAGCACAATAAGGCTGCTAGAGGTGTTAAACTTCAGAGGAAACCTTTAACCAGTTCACAGTCAAGTTTTATTTTGGCCTGTTATGAATTAATTAATTTGATGTTAATTAGGCATTGTTTGTTGTTTGTCATTGTAACCAGTAGAAGTGACAGTTAGGGCCTGCTGAAACGAGAGGTTACTACGTGAATGTTTCGTACACTATTTGCTGCTCATGGTTGGTGTTGTAGCTTCCGCAATTTGTATATTTTGCAAACCCAGGTGTCTGAGTATTGTAACTCAAGGTGCAGCATAATTTTCATATTCAGACACACTGTGCAGCAGAATTTCCTTGCTGTAGAGCATTACAGTGGTAAAAGTGAGCATTGCTACACTTGAATACAATAAATGACTGACTGAATAAATAAATGAATCACATCACATCACCGATTAAAAATATGAAAACATGACCGCAAGCAGAGCACCAGTTACTCTGTTTTTGACATAACTAATAAATAAGTAAATGAACAAATAATGAAGGTAAGCTAATACATGCACACAGACATAACTGCAGATAAGAGTAAGCTATTAGTCTCACCCTGTCTTCTGGAGCCAAATACCACAAGGCTACTTGATAAGCTCACATAACTCTAATAAGAGGGAAATTAATGTAAATACATGTAAAGGTTAGGGGTTTTGTGGTTAGAGGAAGAATTCCTTAGTTGTATTATCACTGGCTGGATTCACAAAAAGACTGTGTTCATTCCTCCGGAGGCTTTTTTGAGCATGATGCTGAACCTCTGCTTGATCCAGCTCTGCTCACACTGAACCCTCACATGAATTTAAAAATGAGAATACACCCAATGACCTACTGAAACTGTTTTCTTACCATTAAAATCAGACACAATGTCATCTTCAAGCACTAACAACTCTTTGACACAAGTTACACAGACAATATTACTGTATAATTATATATTACTTAGCTTTTTTGGCTCTTGCTCAAACCAATTTCCCTAAACATCCTGTAGTCTAAAACAATTACAAGCTGAGGAAACAGTGGTTGTCTGATGCGGTTTTGGAGAACATTTATGCTATTTACCGGCTGAGCATTTTGGTGTCCTGTGCGCACGGTATGCTCAAACACAACATGTGACCTTTATTTTGATTCACTTTCGACTTGATGTGAAGGTCAGGGAGGCTAATCACAGAGACTAACTGAAACCATTTCAATGATCTGGAAATATTACTTTGACGCTGTGTGAATCTAGGGTTTATAAACCTTGTCATTGCAGCTTTGATACTTGCTATGATTTGTCTGGTCAGGATAATGGTAAATGCAGCCTATGTAATGGAAAAGAGGGGTTAGCTGTAAAACCACTGATCCTTTTAACCTTTCCTTTCTCTGGCAAATGACGTTGATCAAAGCAAAAGACCGTGTGCTTATGCATTTGCAAAGAAACAGGTTGAGAAGAATTAACATAGACAGAGCTATTTACTCATTACCCCTCAGTTCTAAGACCCTGCAAACCATTTCATGACATAACTGCCCCTAATACCTCCTTTTCCTGTCTGCTCCAATCCTCCACCTTCCCTGGTTTACTTGCTCAGTCGCCCATCTCCCCATCCCTCCTACTATCTTGCCCTCTACTCAGTCTTTTCTCAGGGAGACGTTTAAAGAACTCCTCTGAAATACAAAGCAGTCTACTTAAAAGAGGAATACTTTGCTACGTTAACCATTATGTTCTTTAATAGGCCTAGCCCTTAAGACGTTTTCTACTCCAGCATGATGGTTTGGACAGTACTCATTATAGTTCCTTTCTAACTTTTGAAGAATAGTGTGAAACAAAGCACACACACACACACACAACACAACACAACACAACACAACACAACACAACACAACACAACACAACACAACACAACACAACACAACACAACACAACACAACACAACACAACACAACACAACACAACACAACACAACACACACACACATACAAGTTCATATCTGTGCGGACAAAAACACATGTAAACATATGCAATATCCAAACCATTTTGCCAGCATTAATGTTGGCATTTCTTTCAAACCACACATATGTTACATATGTACGTTTCACATGTAGTGGATATGTTGAACCTTTTCATTTCGATGAATTCAATTTTCAGCTTTATGTTGTAACAATGCTGTGGTTAATGTGTGGTTTTGTAGTTCTTGTCACCACAATTGCGGCTAAACATAAAAAAAACAAAACAAAAAAACAAAAACAAAACAAATAACACTTCTGTGGTTACAATTACAGCTTGACATGTCTGAACTGTCAATAAAAAATACCAACCTTTCTTGCTGCAATCAAGGCTAATCATGTCCTGACCTGCAATTAAAAAACAAAACAAAACAAAACAAAAACAATCACAGCTGAACATGTCCTAACTCTTTTTGAAAAATATCAACCTTTCTTGTTTCTTGTCAAACTTGACTGAACATTGTCTGAACTGACACACACACAAAAAAACCAAAACACTATTGTCACTACAATCACAGTCTGGCATGTCCCAAACTCTTCTTAAAAAATACCAACTTTTAAAGCCACAGACATGGCTAGACATGTCAGGTCAGGCGCCAGAAAAAAGTGACTGAGGGGGCTGTCACAAATTGCAAAGGGGCAGGTTTTTTCTTTGAAAAAAATAAATTGATTTAACCATGCAATAGCCTCAGAATTGCCAAATAAAAAACCCAACATAAGGACATAGTATCAGAGTCAAAGAATTTAATCAGACTAACTTAAGAATGTAGCACTGATAGATTAAGGTTTTTCTGTCAAAATCAGCAGGGGGAGGCACTTACAAACAACTGCTTGCAGCTCTGCCTCTCTATCAGTCTCATTCGCTCTGTGTCAGTACCATGGACAGAGCAGCCCCAGAAGTCACTTCAAGCAAAAATCTTTGGGTTTACTTTGGTTTGGGTAACAAAAGCATGCAGTTAGGTTTGGAAAAGACATCGTTTGGCTCAAAGCCTCTGGGAACTCGAATCACCAAAAACTTTCTTAATATGTAATTTAGGGTCTTATAGACATAATAAAAAGAATTCAAAGTTGTCAGATATCCTAAATCTACATTTTAAATTGTCTCATTTTATTTGTTTCACAGTTTACTAAAACTGGGTTGATTTGGGCGTGGTTAACCCCTGATCCATATGAAAAGAAATGTATAAAGCCAATCAAAAATTCAAAGTCAGGTGTTAGTTTATACTAATTTAACATGTCCGATTGAAATCCCTCAGCGCACCTTTTAGTACTATGTCATGTTACCAGATGCTGCAAAATTAAGTGAGAGGGTGATTTTTTTCCATATGTCATTGATCATGTCTACCCATTTGAAAACTTTGTCTTCTAATGGTCAAATAAAAAAATGTGGATTGGGTTTGCTGCCTTGCTGCAACTGTTGGCCTTGATTTTTAGAAGCCTTGCTCCTATTTTATAGTCATGAGTGCGCAGTTTTACTAAAAAGTCTATATCCGCTCAATGGGGTGCTGATAAGGGCGCAAACAACTTAACACACAGCTCTGAGTGTTTGTGAATTTGTGTATTTGCAAGTTTAAGTGTGAGTTTGGGTTATTTTGAATTGAACTGAACATCCATTCTCTCACCTCAAGCTCTCTGTCTCTCCAGAGATGAATTTGTTTTTTTTCTTCCCATTACTATTATGTATTTTCTAAGGGCCTTTTCTGTTTCAGGATTAACTGCAAATGTGTTTACAGTTAGATTAGCTATCCTGTCACATTTGCTCTCTGTGATTTAGTGGCTTAGTCTGTGCCGGTGTGTGTGTTTGTGTGTGTGCTCGTAATGGGTTGTTGTGTGTGTTTGTTCTTGGGAGAGGGTTTAGGTGATTTAGTGGCAGTCGAGCAGAATGCAGACCAGCCAGGGCAAGCAGGAGCTCAGACAATTCTGTAGTGGTGACACAAAACGATAACCGTTTAGTTATTGTCATGTCCCTTGCTATTGCACAGCTTTTCGAAAGAACTACAGCAAATTAAACACTGCTTTGGTTTGGGTCCGTGCGCATGAGGTGAATGAGCAAGGGGTGGAGTAAAGCTCCCTTTTTTCCTGGAGGAGGAGTAGGGGGCAAAGCACAGAGGCTGGCGCGATTGAGAGATAACAGCAGTGACCCTGAGTTAATTGGCAATTAGAGAGCTGCCAGCATTATTGTTAAAGGCTATAATTAGGATTCTCTCACATGAATGTTTGTGTTTGCACTTGTGCGAGGTCTGTGTCAATGAAGTGCTCATATATAGGGTGGGTCTGTTATCAGTTTTATACATGACCCTGTTTGTTTTCTGTTGTCTGTGTATCCAACTGCTTCACTTTTCTTTTAAAACTTGCACCATCTTTTGTTGCCTATGCAACATCACAGACATTTAGGTAACTTGCAATCAGTTTCCTCCAACTATGTTTATTTTGTGTGTTAACCCTGAATAATGTGATTGCTGAAATAAGGTTGTGCTTGTATAGAGTTGTTAGCAAAAGAGCATGTGATTATCTACTTCTTGCATTTAGTGCATGTATGCAGACATTTTCAGGTCATTTTTCTGCCTTGCAGTGCTAAGAGAGGGATGTAGAAGGAGGAGGAGATAAGGGAGGGTGCCTCCACTTTGAAACCCATCTTTCCAAGGATGGAGTCCCTACTGAGAGCCTCAGGCTTTGTCCGCCTTTCAGTCCCTTTTGTGTGTGTATATGTGTATGTGTGTGTGTGTATGTCAGGTAGTGAGTCAGTGGTTTTAGTCCTGCTATCAGCCCCTGGTGTCAGTCTAGTCTCCTATCAACCTCCCTCCTCCCCGCTCTCCTTACTCCCCACATACTGTCAGAGAGCCCCTCAGGATCAGTCCATGAACCTCTCCGCACCGTATTTTGGAGAACTGAGGTAGAAGCAGAAGCTTAGCCCATTCCAAAAATGGACATGGTGTTACCAATAAAAGCACAGCTGCCATGTCCAAATTTGAAGACTGACTCCACTAGTCCAGCAAGAGATGGAAATTCACAGCATGGACATTGTATCTTTGAATAGCCTACTGTGTCCTCCTCTGCCTTTTCTTTCTCTCTCTCACACACACACACACATTCTTCCAAGCACGGACTTATACATTAACTTCATCAGCTGCACTGAATGTTTTGACAGTTGCATGAAATGCTAATTTTGGTGTTTATAATAACTTATAATGCCTCAGTTCTTCTTTCTGCACTTGTCTGCTTTCATATCACTTCTCGAGGCCTCTCTGGCAGAAGCTACTGTACAGTAATTGCTGTAAAGATATCTCAGGAATATACTGCACAGGTAGTCGCTCTCTTCAGCCCCGCTAGAAAGGCTGCGTTTCATATTCAGCGCCTTAACGAAGACTTATGTGTGACATTATGAGAGGCTTAATGTTCAACTGTCATGCTATTCCATAGCTTATCTTATTTCAAAGAGTGCTATTTTAGAGAAGTTTCATAATTCTAAGGTCTAATAAATGTAATAGCAGCTATCCCCGGTTACCACTAAAAACTCCCCTAATAAATGTTAAGGATTTGCTGGTGTATTTTTCCTCTAGTAAAAGAAAAAATTCCACTTTATTGAATTGTTGTGACCCATCATTACACTTTCATGTGAAGCAGAGTCCTGCAAGGGTCTGATTTTACCTCCTTTTTTCTTTTAAATGTGGGTTAAAAAACAGAACCAGTTCTGCCACACATTATCACATGTTACCAATCTCATCATCTTTCAAGGTTTCGCTCTTATGATTGATTTGAGCTCGCTCTTTCTGTTAATGGGTCTCTATGCTGTGTAGCGAGATGAGCCTCCTGCACCCAAAATGCTGTCAAAACTTTCATTTATAGTTTTCTGTAATGCTCGTCCAGGAAAGAGGTCTTGAGAAAAGACATAACCTAAATATGATCACAAATCATACAGATGCCAATTTAAACAGGATTTATGTTATCACACTCCCTCGCCGTGTGGTGAAACATGGTAGGTAATTTGCAGTGGAATATTTACTTGATAAATTCCAGACATGACAGATTCTAATGGAAATAAGATCACATACAACCTCTGCAATTATTTCAAATTGCCAGAGGCACTCTAGTTTTTTCTAGTCCCGTGTGAATAGGGCTGGAGATATTATATTCTGAAATTAAGATAATTCAGGCAATACAATTTAAATCAATAATTTTTTGCATATTCTCATAATAATGAGCAGGGAATGTCCACGGTTAACGTGCCTGGAATGTACCTAATTGAAGCAGCTCTCATATTCCAGCTGGTGCAAAAGACAAAGCAAACACACAAAGTCAGCCGTCAGAGCATTAAAATGTTGAAACAATAAATTAAATTATTACTGTTCTCATTTTATATTGTTGTATTTATCACCCACCACCTGCAATATGACCTGCATGTTCTCTTTTTCAACCAGAACCATATACCTGGCAGGTACCTGCAGGTATGCAGGACTCTGATTTAGTGTCTCATGCAATATCTTTGAAGTCTCTGTGAAAATGAAAATGAGTCACAACTAAACATCAAATTTCAAAGATGTTTTTATTTTTGCAGCTATGGATTAGATCTTCACGAGATATCTCAGCTTTATCTGAGTCAGGCCTCAGTTATTAGCGCTATTAGGACCTTGAGTCCAAAGACCAACTTGCTCAGGGAATCTTTGGCATACTGAAATCACTGGCATCACATAAATACAGTGTAAAACACACTTTTATAGTCTTGTTTTTGAATATTAATATTGAAATGCTTGCCTGGTTCTTTTATACACCCCCCCCATAGTCTTTTGTACTTAAGTTCCATTTTTTTGTTCAGTAGATACAATGTTTCGCCTTCCTTTTATGCACTATCTATAAAGCATTTTATAAACTCTTTGAAAAGTGCCTACAAAGTATGCATGCACAAGTGCCCACACATGCATACACACACTCAAGCATGATTCAAAGACACGCCTTTATCACATGTTTAAGACTATAATCTGTATTGTATTGTTAGTGTGCAAGGTAACGAGAAGAGAGGGACAGAAAAATGTCGACACCACCTCTAAAGCCTCAGATGCTGAGTGCATGGAGAATATTTAATTTTTCTTTTTCACTTCTACAGCTTCATTCATGTTTCCCTTAGCACCTTACTTCTCACAGTATCCCCTTACAAGGCCTTACATTCAGACACTTTGTACAGTATAAACATTTGGAAATGTGGAAAAACCAACCAGAAAGTTTAAGCTCCTTTGAAGTAGTCGACAAATTGGGTAGTCAAGACACCCAGTCCTCGGCTTCTACCTTCAGGAAACTATTCTCTACCTCCGCTTACCCTTCTTTTCCACAGAGTATTTTGTCAGCTAGTTTGAAGAGAAGGTTGATGACATCCCAAGCACTTATTCCCAACCATGACCCTTCTCTACTCTCCCACAAACTTTTTTAACCTCACTGATTATACTTCTCTCCCTCTGGCCGCTCCAGGCAGGGTTTTGAAACTGGTGTCCTCCAGCTAACCTCACCAGAGACTTGATTGCACTTTACACAGCTCGTAGTCCAAATCCATGTCTCTTCTCAGCTGTACTGCAATGTTTTATGGTTGCTTCGTCTCCCACAATTCTCTTTTCTGCTCTTGTTATCTGATCAAGAATCTTCCAGTAGCTTTCATCTTCGGCCCCTACCTGCTGGAACCTGAAAACTGTTTGCAGTCAATACAATGGGAAAACAAGGTGATAACTTTATTGATCTTAAGCAATGAACTGTTAACTGGCTGTTGTGGTATAGCAATGTCTCTTTTGCTTTGACAAGTCAAAATTGCATTGTATTTCCACATCAAATATATATTCAGTAAAGTCTCAACTTCTCTCTTGGTCCATTTGTGTTCGACTAATCAACGTACGCTTGTGATGTCTGTAACAGTCACTGTACACTTTTGTTACTCATCGCTCCTTTTCTGGTGGGAATCAACACAAGAACAACTCTCTACTCTTAACATGTCCATTTTTATTTTGGGCTTATAATAAGCCTTGGTTTGCTTGAAGTGCAGCTGTCCAGCTCACTGTGGTGCTGATTACTGTTCACATGCAGCGCCTTGTTCTCCCTCCTTTATGTAATTGATTTAGAGGAGGCAAAAGTCTAATTTCAATGCCAGCTATAATTTTGTGCAACATAGTTGTTGCACAGTCATGTTTTTTAATGGACTGATATTGTGTAAAAGCCACACTTATGCAGTTTCATGTTATTCAATGGTTCTATATGAGATTTTGAACATTGATATAGCAACAGACAACTATTAGCTATGTCAATATAAAGCAGCATAATGATGTCTTGAGAAGAGACTGGTATCACACTCCCTCTGTGTGTGCTGTAATCTTAGCACCTCTGTTCTTTTTCATGATTGCTGGGCGCATGCGTGTGAGTGCTTATCTTCATGTTCCACTGGCTAGCTATTCACCACTGCTCTGCCCTGCGGTCATACAGCGGTCACTGCTGATGGCGATCCACAGTGGTGGGATGGTGGCTTTGGGAAGCATAACGTCCACCCTACAGTTCCCCACCTAGGTTAAAACTTTTAGCTTTGTCAGCACTGTTGCCTTTGTGTTGTTAGCACTTTTGACACTGTTAGCATTTCAGCTCAGTCACCTCAATGTTTGCTTGGCACATCAGTGGTAAGAGCCATGTGCAGGGAATCGAGGTCCACAGTCTGAATGTTGCAAAGGAACTTTTAATATAACAGTATAGATTCTATCTTCTGTGCAATTTGCTGTGGGATATAATTATCACACATCCTTCTACTCTTGAGTTGTGGGCTTTCTTTACATAACCATTTTTATTCAGGGCTAATAATAAGCCTTGGTTTGCTTGAGTTAGAGCTGTCCAGCCCACTGTGGTGCTGATTACTGTTCACATGCAATAGGTTGTGCTCTCTCCTTTCTATGTTTGGTTTAGAGGAAGTAAAACTCTAAATTCAGTGCCAGCTATCATAGTTGTTACACATTAGAAAGTGACAATATGCAAATGCAGTTTGGGTTTTTATTAATATATTAAGGCTTATTATACTCTTTACCAGTTGAGAGAAAAAAGTACAGCTTGTAAGCTTGTTAACACCTGTCAGCAGAGTGCCTCTAATTTAAAACTTTTCTTTGTGAACAAAATGTAAAACATTATAATGAGCGTTCTGAGCTTAAGTTCTGCTTTTAATTTTTTACTTTGTAATTTACATTTTTAATTTGTTTTTTCATGTGTCTATTTCATATATGGTGGCTGTGGAACTGCCATCATTACTTCGCAACTTTTGTCCAAGTTAGTACTGGCTCCATTCTTATTGCTTTCATAGGAAGTACACTTTGAAACAAAATTAATCCAGTTTAACACTAATGACTTACCTTGTGCCCGAATGTTATGTATCACTTGGTTCAATTTGGAACCACCAAGCCTTTACTGAAGAGAAGCCATAAGGCAGAAAAGGCCATGTACAGTGTCTTTCCTCCAGTCCCTTTGAATTGCATGCCTTGTAGATATTGGAAGAAATGGCGTCAGCAATTTTAGCACTGTGGATGCTTGCACAGCTCCCACTAGGTTTGTTTTTACAAGATGCAGTTCTCCGTAGGGTATCAGTTTACAAGGAAAATCAATTAAAGCTCAGTGTTAGATGTACTGCCAATGCCTCCAGAATGTTACTACAGTCACAGAATAACTATTGCCACAGTATGTTTCTCTGTGCTACATGATAGAATTCCTGTTTTTAATATAATTCTGGTACAGATTTAAAATGTACAATATAAAGAGTCGCATGGCCAAAGCAGATTAAACAATATTTCACCTGTAGAATAAAAAAAATATCTTACAGGGACTGTTTACCAGCAGGGACCACACACTCTTTTAATTAGTTGTCGCCAAAAGATGAGTTGTTGGAACAAAGTAAAACTAAAAAAATCCTCAAAAAATTTCCTCATTCTCAAACTTTTGCACTTTCTGTTTGTGTAACCACAGAAACCCATGTGCCCTACTGTACCACTGCAGGGTACTTTACTTATGGCATAGGAAGTTTGTGTCTTTGCTGTCACTCTTCATGAAATGATATTCCGTAAATCTATGTTCCCCCACCCCCTAATATTTATGCAGGCAACTTCTCACCCACATGCTTAACGCATAGTAAGACATTGATGGTGAAGTTCTTGTAGGTGGCAGTCTTTGCCTCAGGAGCGGCTATGCCAGTGTGTGCCTCATAGATTTTCAGGAAGAGAAGTTGCTTTGGATGGGCGCACACACAATTTTAAGAAAGTTGGAGGTGGGGAGAATAGAAGAAAAATATAAGATTCTTCAGGGAGAGAGTGGGAAAGGCTTTTAAACATTCAGAACCCATGACTCAGAGTTTGCACAGAGGCAGGCATGAACAGGAGGGCAGAGATGGAGAAGGTTAGCCTCGCTAAACCATCACAGGCCCACTAAGCTTAACAACCTGGATATATATAAGCACAGAGAACCAATGTCTTTGGTTTGGTTTGGTTTTGTTTGTCTTTCTCAGCCCCCCAAAAGACAAAGTGTTACACACCTGCAGCAATCTTACATCATTCGAACAGCATTATCAGCAGACCGGAGAGAAAACAGCAAGACACAGAGGTATGATCTAGCTGGAGGAGGAAGAATGTAAAGCAGAGGTGACGTTAGGTGAGAGTATGTAGAAAATTAGGTGCAAGGGAGTGAGTGAGGTTTGCCTGAGGATTAAAGAAAAGAAGAGCTCGAGGGGAGAAAAGTTAAGGATAGAATGAAAAAGAGGAGACCCATGAGAAACTGAGATGGAGAGATGGAAGAAAGCAAGAGTCGTTAGCTGTACTAAAGGTATGTTTTCCTTCAGCCATAACAGGCCACTGGTGCTTGAGAGCTAAATTATGCTTCTTGGCCTCTTTTTATGTCTTGCATAAAGCTCAGTATCTTCAAATCTTGGACTTCATTCTCAACAAACTGCGTGTAAAAGGTTAGCCTAGACGCCAGAGGGAGATGTTTTCACTATACGTTTCTGCAAACCACAAATATGTTACATTTCCAAAGTGACATTATACTGAATATAAGCTCACTTTGATCATCTGGAGTTGGAGGGATGTTGGATGGATGACGTGTCATGCAGTTGCCTTCCAATCTGCAGACCACTGCAGACAAGGGAAACACGATATGGATTTCTTTTTTCAACCGAAACCGATAATTACCCTCTTCTCATGGCCGATAGCCAACAGCAAGTAACATTAACCTTATCTTAGCAGAAACTTTAAGTTTCTTGCACTATCCCTCCACCTAGCTGATACTGTGTTTAGGTTATTGTAGTGAAACAAGGAGGTTTTGTGTAGATAATTCCTTATTCCAACATGAATCAGCCATTCCTCATCCATTGGGGCGCTTACAAAGCAAGCGGATGATATAAATAGAAACACAGTCTCCAGCACATGTTCAGCTCAAAACAGCACTTGCAGCCAGTTGGGACACCTCTTTCATTGGCTTTAAATCCAAAATGATGTCATATTATCACCTTTGTAGTCTTTTTTTAAGAGACTAGCTCCGCAATTTCCCCTCTTGTCATCCCAAAAAACTTAGGGACATTGAAGTAAACAAACACCTCTACTGAAATTTGTATTCCTTCATGTTGCCGACACCGGCCTCGGCTTGACAGTATATTGCACATGGCCTGTTGGACACCAGTGGCTCTGTTAATCTATTTCTGATATTACATTATTCATGTTGTCATACTGCTTACTAATGCAGTTTGAATTGGATTTAGCGCTGTGACATAGGCTACTTTTAAAATTTCCCCACAGTGTGGGTTTAGCTAGTTTGCTAAAATCAAACCGGTTTAAGCTCATGCACTGGACTAGACTGGCAAAACCAGAAATCAACCCCACTGCTGACCAGTGTTCCAAACCAACAATTCTGGTTGTTGTCTGGTGACCATTTCAGTGCTTGCAACAGTGTTAATCAAGGGATTTTTGCTCCTAAACCTAACCATATCTTCACCTTAGCATTGTTAAGAAATATAAAGCTTCTATGCATCTGCTACAAAATAATATACAAATGTTCTTATCTGTGGTTTGCAAAAATTCACAACATTTTTTTATGGCAATAGGGTTGAAACGTTTGATTTGTACAGTAATAAAATCAGTGCATTCAAAAAACTGTATATACACCTTTAAGAAACAAAAATGTCGGAATGGAAAGACTTGGAAAGTGTTGCGGCACCTTGTTTAAAATATGCATCATTATCACCACAATGACTTTTGCATTTTACATCATCCCAATTTTCATAGAGGAAGAACACAAATAGAAAGATGCTGCTCATGTCATCGTGTTTTATCATCTTTGCCAGACAGCGTTTGATCTGATTAGGTGACTCATGTCTGTCTGTGCCCACACATTTGCCACCAAGAGAAACAGTAGTGCATCTACTGTATGTGTTTGTATGAAAATACAAGAGAGAGAGAGAGGGAGAGAAAGAGAGAGGAAATGTGTACGTGGCAGTGGAGACTTTTCTTGTTGATATGGTCCAGTGGAAGAAAATAAGTTCACCGGAGACACATTTAACAAGGGGAAAAACAAAGGTACAACATCTGTCTCCTCTCTGCCACCTGCAAGCCCAGGCAATCATATACACTACATATGCAGCCAAACATTGGACACATACCAAGAATGGTTTGGAGAAGGTCCCAGAGTGTTGGAGTCTGCTGCCTTGTTAACATATTTGGCCTCGGTAGGGAAACGGAGCAGCTCTTCCCTCGGTGTGGTCAACATGGAGAGAGACTCAGTAATTCAGTCTTTTACAGGAGATCTAAGACAAAGCATCAGATCATTCAGTCAAAGGGATTCATCAAATTATAGGAATCGTGTTGTAGAGCCAAGAAGGCATACAATGCTCTAATCTGCTGTTTGTTCGCTCAATTACATTTGTCCACATGGAGAAACACGTATAGACTTCCACTCTCTGATCAGCACTGTCACTGTTATCCACAGCAATTCAGAGAACTACTTTGGCCTTTCAGTGTTTCTGCTGTCTAAATAGGCCCAATTACAGATCTGTAATGTACATTAACTGAAAAAATAAGATAATTCCATGAAACAGAGCAGCAGAATGGAGATAAATAGAGCTGCCGCTTGAAAGTCAGATACTTGAATCATCATTTGGAGACTCTCAGTTGACCAAGATTAATTGAAGTCGAGCCGTCGTTTTTTTCTGTGCAGTATACTTCTGGAGGTGTTTTGGTCTCTAGATTTTGTTTTGGAGTGAGCACTCTTGACTTTCACATTACTCTTTGCAACTACAGGTATGCAGGCAGCAGAATAATGGGAAAGAGAGCCTGCACCATAAGGTGAGGTACCATAGAAGTAGCGGTGAATTTAAAGCTCGCAGCAAGTGAACACAATACAGTCTCTGGCTTTTGTTGATATCTAGTTTCTGCAAAAAAAAAAAATTGTGAATTTGCGACCTGTCATTAGCACTATTAGCTTGTTTACTATCTGACGTGAATAGTGCTGTTACGCTGAAAGTCCTGCGGAGCCCTGTTCAATCTTGAAAACTTTGAATGGAAAACCCCCCAAAAACAAATCGTTGAATATTTGTAATGGACATCAAATCCGGTTTGACGGACGTAATTCTGAGTGGGGTACAGCCCTAGAGATAAGATAAATGCAAAGCGCATAATTTATTGATTTTAGTCAAATTTTTGTTTGTATAAAAATTGCCTTTTACATAGAAAAGCACTCATATCTTATGGGCAGAGGCTTTCCTATTTATAATATCAACAATGGCATAAAAAAGTAACAAATAAATAACTGAGTGGAAATTCATTAGGTTGTTAAAGTTTCATTTGTTTCCATTAGTCTCCATTAGTCTGTCTTACTAATGCATTAATTGAACTGTATGAGCATCTGTCATCTACTTGCTTTCCTCGCACATTTTAAATGTTGCTGTGTGCTAGTGTGGCCACTGAGTGGGCGTTTAAAGTTTGCGGTCACGTCAGGTGCCTTTAAAAATGAGCTGGCTGTATTGCCCTAGTTGGAAATCGCTTAAGAATTTTGCAAGCAGCACGGGAATTATTCATCATTTCTCACCCAAGACTTCCACTACAAAAGAAATGGCATTTTTCTATTCACTTCATGATTTGAAGTGACAGTCACCATGTCTCCTCAGCATGGCTCTCTGGGTCCCTGGCTAACTCTGAGGTGGCTGCTTGTGTGATTGGCCGGGCAAAGTATCGAGGAGAGTGGGCCAGGGGCAGAGCAGGGAGGCACAGATAACAGGCTTATCACCAGGTGAGAAACAGTGAGAGCAGGAGACTCTTTTTTTTCAGGCGCTGGGCAAATTGGCAGTATATTTACTGAAACAGTCCACAGCATTACTGTACTTGGCACTTTGAAATAGTTTCCACCATATGTTTGATTTTCAAGATTTTAATCTACACATCACTTTAACACTAAAGTCATTGACTTGTGTTCTTGCAAGTAAATTTAGATTTAGCTGTTGTGGAAAGGCTACATGAATAAATACTGTTAAATTGTTGTAGAAGCGTGTCCGTGCTTAAACATGCATCATGAAATCCCTTACCAAATTTGGCAGTTATTATAGGTTAGGGAGTTTCAGGTGTTTAGCTGTACACAACAGATAAGCATGTGTCTCACAATTTTCATGGAAACAGACTGTAAACAAGACTATTTTCTAATTCCAATGCTGAAGGTGACACAATGTCTACTTCTGTTTAGTCTTTTTGCTCTTTTTCCTGTTTTTTTTTCAGTCATTAACATCACTTAAGATAACTGCCGTTACCCAGCTGTCCTGAAGTTACCCTCAGTATGTTATCACCAATACGAGTTCTTGTTCCTTATTCTCTCATTATCTCCTCAGCATATATTACAGACCAGCCCTCTTTGTCCAGTCCTTTGCCAGATCACCAGTCAAACTCCACTGTGCCTTCTGATGGCTTTCTTGAACATGAGGGTCTTGTCACCACGCAGAGATTCAGACTTTGATACAACTTTGATGAACTCTGGAGAAGATGTAAGGTCTCCACTACCATAGACTCTGAAATTTTGCTACCTCTTCTGACCAAGCCTAGCTTAAGATCCAGTCTTACCCCGGATTTCCACCAAATCCCCTCAAGCATGTCTAAGAATATCCCAACCTCTTGTTAAAAAATACCTGTTTCTGTTGTTTGTTGGTCTCAAATAGTAGTCCTCTTTTTTCTGCTGCTTGGTAGTCTTGCGTAGCCAGATCTATCTCCACAGCCCTGTATTAGCTCTAGAACACCCATTAACATTCTGGTACAGGGGAAAAATGCTCTGAGTTGTTGTTGTGTTTCTCTAAACCAATCACAACTGTCTCGGGCAGCATCAAGCCCAGGACGCAGCGATGGTGTCCTTGCAAGACATAGCATGCAGTTAGTGGAAGAGGGGGAGAATGCTGGTTGAAATGGCCCGCAAACAGCTGGCTCATATACACAAACTATTCGTCCTGAGATTTAAATGCCTCAGCCAAAAAAACACTTGTTGTCTTTATTCAGTTTGTATCCTGTAGACAGTAAATCATATAAAATACACAGCAAAAGATACAGAACCAAACATCAGGAGGTTCAGTGCAAAACTGATCCTTGATGATGACTAGGTTGAGCCTTTTAATATCTACCTTCAAAAACGATACTTTAAACTAAAATACAGTGTTAGCCTTCATGTCGAGATGGTACATTATATAGAATCCTCTATAGAGCATTTATTTTGAAAAGAGGGTGGTATGGCTTTGAAATTCCATTGCATTCAGGTCAATACATTAAAACCTGTATTCTGAAATCCTAATGAAAGCACTTCCATTCAAGGATAAATTACTCAAGAAGTGCACTTTGCTTGACCATCTCAAACGGAAGCTGAATCACACCAGTTCTTCTTGATCTTTGTAAACACTGAGACATTTTTTAAAAGGCAATGTCTCCATAATGAAGGTCTGAGATGGGAGCTGGGATTACAAACCTATGATTCCTGACATTCACAAAGGTCAACACTTTAGCCATCAACTTCTCTATACACCTACCCATCAGCCATGGTGTCCCTTCCTGTATTGTTTAGTGCATCAACCTCCCAACACCTGGACTCTTTATTCCTCAAGTGCTGCAATAGTTACAGTCATAAAGATTACAAAAAAAAAAAAATTCTATAATATCTCAGAGCAAGCTGACAAAATCAGGAATAATGCTGCTGTACAGTCCCAAAAAGTAGCAAGTTCAATAATTTAGATTCATCAGTGTTTCTGGTAAAACAGCTAAATATCTACTGGCATGATTTTCCAAGTGTCTCAGAATTTCTTTGAACATTTGAGAAATTGAAGCACGCACATGCACACACACACACACACACACACACACACACACGCACACACACAGCAGTAATAATATTGTACCCTGGAAACAAAAGCTCTGCATTAATAAGCAGAACTGCTTGGAGAAGTGTTTACAATTTAAATATTGAGTTCTTATCTGATTGCACTTCAGATTTGTTGAGGGAGAATCACGTTTTTAGCGTACTGTCATTTTGCTGAAGGTGAATAGTTATACGTTACAGTTTTACAAATGCACCTATGCCTATGTGGATACTGTTATAACTGGAAAATACATTATGTTCAATGCCCTCCAAGAGTTGTCACTTTGTGTTTAGGTTTTGTGCCCCCACTCTCCCCTCAACCCACCTTGTCTAATTCCTCTTCAGCTAGTTTTTGGTTCTTTGCATTTCCCAGAATTAGGTCTGAAAGCGCAGATAAAGAGGGCGACCTTGTTGCTTTCAGTCAAAGCTGGGCGTGTGGGCATGTAATCTCTCGAGCTAACAAGTGAGTGAACATTACACATTTTCAAAATGTACCATGTCCTGCAGCTGCATTTCATTATGCTTGTGTCAGTGAAAATATGAATTTCTGTAGCCCTAATGGATCTTTCTCAGTGATTGTTGCACATCAGTGCAACATGGTGAGTAAGACTTTCTGCTTCACCTGCTCAGTCTGTTTCACTGAATATTACTCTGATTTTCAGCAACAAATTACAAATGATGTAGTATTTTGAGGATTAACACTTTAAGATTAGATTTAGAATTGCATGTGCATTGGAAACATCTTGATGGTTAGCTTGACTCTGACTCACAGAAAAAAAACAACAACAAAAAAACATCCTCCTAACATAAATGTCAGCCCAGAAATTTGAGGCAGCATTAAGATGGGTTGAGATTTTATTTTTTTTCCACATAAGAGATAAGTGACAAAGATGGCAACTGTGATAATAACAGTGCATGCAATGATTTTGGACAAGAGTACATTTCCTTGTGAAGATCAGATAGAGCCAACCTCATGTACAGTAAAGGTCAATAGCTGGATAAGTTCAGATAAAAAAGCTCAAAGAGATATCCCATCAAATTCCGGTGAGGCTGAACATATTGATACAATTCCTTATACACAACAACAACAAAGGTGTTTTATTCAAAGCAAGGACTGTAACCCTGAAATTGTCACTATACTTTATTTCATAAAGCAAACCTTTCTAGATCTCACAGCTTTAAATGATTTATCACTGGAATTTAAGAGATCAAACAAATTCTGAGACTAAAATTTCCTATTTGGCCATTCAATGTTTTTTTTATTTATTTCAAAGATATTTGAGTGGTTAACCTGAAGGAAAGAAAAAAACTAGATATATACACACAATATGGAATCAAGCAAGGGAGTCTTTGATTGTAATATCAGGGCTGTTACAAACAAACAACTCCATTGGCAGCTAAAGACTTCATGACAGAAGAAAAGGAAGACAGGTTACCTAAGAACATGTCTTATTTTTTCCATAATACGCGATCACAATTTCAACACTTTAATCTACCTGAGGAAGTGAGGTACTTGATGAAGAACAAATGACTCACTTACAGTTTTGGAGATGGACAGCTCCACGTATTGATGGAGGCTTCATCCACTGAGAGTCCTGATGTAATCTAGAACAGAGAGGCCGTCAAATAGAGACTGGCTGGGCAGACAAATAGGGCTTCATCCTTCTTTTTACTTTCCCTCTTTTGACAGCAGCCTAAGACAAATCGAAATCTGTGAGCCAAAAGCAGTGGGAGTGATGGACAACTGCTTGGAACGATACATTCCTGCGTTTTCCACAAAACATTTTAATTATTTACTTTCTTTCCCACATGCAAGCCCAATGCCTGGCCTACAGGCAGTTAGTAAGTTGTTGCTGCTACTTTGGATGATGCAACAGGGTGATTTTTCCCATCAGCGCAATGCTGAGAGTCCAGTGGGAGTAACCCGATGAAGATGAAGAACACACCTTTTTTTTTAACACATGCCTTGAGCATCTGGAGCCAAATGCAAAAAACTCTTTATATTGGCAACAAAAACTGAGACAATAGTATGCATATGCAATCTTTCTGTCAGATTTGTAAAGCTGCATGTATACATGGTTCTGGCCACATGTGAACAAACTTTAAATGCCCTTAATCAAACTTGTGCTTGCCCCACCACTCATTAGACATGTCAGTGAGAAAAGGAAGTGCAGTTTCATGGATTGTGATGCATCAGCAAGGCTCATACAACATTATGCATGGCTGTGGCTATTTATACCACCCATACTACTAATTAATTACATGAACTTGGAAACCATCACAGTGCTGAAATCAATGATATTATGAAATAACCTTAACAAACACTTCATTACTGTAATGTTGCATCTCTAGCCCTAAACTTAACCATAATGGCTAAAATACATGGGACATGGAAGAGGTGCGACACATCTCTTCTGTATTGTTCCGATACTCCTTAAATTTTTTCTCTTCTCTGCATGTGGCTCCATGGCCCTCCAACAGGTAAAAAACTACATAGTACAGTGTAAAAAATGATTCCGATATGTTTTAAAATGATTAAAATGGAATCTTCATTGTACTAAAGACAATGTGATGCAGCAGAGCAACCTTGTTGATGTTTTTGCTTTTCATATTGAAGTAAATGAATCAATCAAATCAATTCATTTTAGGTAAAAAGATCCAGTTAATTAATTCAGTACCAGTTTTTATAGCTTACACTTCTAAACCCAGCATAAACAACTGCATTCAGCACTTGGCAAAACTCAAAATGTACACAGTGAAGCTGGTGGCAACCACACAAGTCTTGGTAGCAGGTAAAATAACCCACTCTGTCCCACGTTGGTGCCCTATATATTTCAGCTGTTACAGTCACATGACCACCATGTCCTTTGAATTAAACAACTCCAAAACAACTCATAGAAGTGTTTTCTGATCTGATGCTTATATAAGCAGGATGTTTTTCCATGCTTTCCTAAACCATTCATTCACTGTTAAAAAAAACTTTTTTTGATGCAACAATGTTATGATTAAGGGTTGGTTAGGTTCAGGGTCAAAAGCAACTTGGTCAGATTTAGTGAAAGATCGCAGTTTGGTTTGAAGAAAATAGTTTGCTAAAGTTTGGCAATGACTGTGGCCATTGTTTGAAGAAACCAATATTTACAGCAGGTAGCAGGAAGTAAACCGCAGTCACTTGTGTCAAACTGATGTTTTCTCACATTTACTCATCGATCCACCTAAACCTCCTTTCTTGTGGACTTTATGGCTCTATAAAGTCACACTATTTCCTCCTTTGCTTCTTACAGGCAGTCATAATTCCTGCAGTCACAACAGGGCTTTGCTTGAACTTAAGCAGATGTCATAATTGTCCATTGGCGGACAATCCTCATGTGTTCATTTACTGCCACTGATACCACCGCTGACGTGGCTTTATTATTGTCATCCCCACTCCCTGTTTTGTTGACCATGGTTCTTCCTTGTTGGTTGTGATAAGGTTGGAGCCTTACACACTGTTCATGTTCTGCATTTTCTTGATAATCCATTTCACGTCAGTTGGCAGACTGAAATCAGTTTGGCTATCTATCTATTTATCTATCTATCTATCTATCTATTGATCACTGAGGTGGAATAAAGTTAACTGAAATGCAGTTAATAACAGATTTTCTTACAGTCTACAACCACAGTACTTCCTTTTAACAAAATACCTGTTTTGGGGTAATTGTTTTTTCAGATGATGACTGAGCCTTTTCTCAACTTTATAAAACTTCTGTGGCTATATAATTTAATCCATAAAATGTACACAAACTTGCATAAAACAGATGTACATACTGGATTGAAATGCATGAAATGCATTATGCAATTCAGCCCACACCTGGCTGCAGCCACTTGGTGATCTGTGGACACTCCGTGCAGGCACTCTCAGGATCATTGTGAGCTATGTAGATAGAGATTCAGAATCTGGTGAAACAATAATGTATCTCCACTGTGGTCTCTTTCCCACTTGAAGAGTTTGTAGCCGACACATACTGGATGTTGTTTTATTCTTGCCAGTTCATCTCTGTTCACATTTCTTGACCTTGTCAATTTAAAAAAAAAAAAAAAAAAAATCAGTAAACTTACACTACCCTTTGAAGAGGGAAATGTGTGTGATTCTCTTTTGTTGTATTTAAAAAAAATCTAAAACCTCTTTTTTCTGTTTTTCCTTTCCCTTGTCCTTGTTTGGGATAAAAGCCATAGAGGGAGGATGGAAAAGTGATTGAAAAGAATCACAATTGTAATCAAAGATGATGCACTAGCAATCAAGATTGAAAAAAATGCCTGACTGTTGAAACTACACACTCCTTATCTCTGCTTTCTTTTGCAACAACTAAAGCATACTGTAGAATTTCATTTTCTCTCGGGGATGAAACCAGCTCTCCCAACTGCATGCGCACCCAGAACAACTACTGAGGATGATGTTCTTTTGCAGAGAGGCGATAGAAAAACAAGAGTTTATATCCATCTCTGGCAGAGGCACAATTCCCCTGAGCCTTAGAGCTTGTGAGCTGACAGTTCCACGTTAGCAGCTGCGTGTAGTCGTGGTCTCCTGGCACTCCTCGCATACATCTACAGTATGATCCGCAAACGCTTCCACATTCACATATCCCTTATTAATTATTAATGTATGACCTTTTGCATATTAAGGTTTATGCAAGTTATAGGGATCAGGGGCGTACAGTCGAATCTCCGCTGTGCATCTGTGGAAAAGTGTCACAGAGAAAGACATTTATTCATTTAGCAAGTAGATGTTTAAGTGCATGTGTGTCTTCATGTATGTGTTTGTATTCATATACCCATCATCCAAGATATGATATGATATGGTGATATGATATACAGTATGTGCATTCACCCTTTTTAAATTCTCATTCCTCATTGCCTCTCTCATTTTTCCTCCCTTTCTCTTATTCTTCAGTCACACCTGTGCTCATTGCTCTCCCCTGTGAGCATTTGTTTACTTGACACTGATAAACATGATTTGCACATTCACTTGTCATAATACACCACATTAATTTCTGGTAAATGTAAAATGTGAGGTTGTGAGAACATGTGGACAGTTGAGATGGAGCACAGAGCATAGTGGGCTAAGTTGCGTCAGGTTATCTCTCACTTGAGCACTGCGCTACTGTTTGGGTGCATTTATGTTTCCAGAACAGCCTGAGGCTAAAGGATTCCCATATTGATAGATTCTACTGCTGGCTCCTGTGGTGCTATCAAACCAGTTAAAATTTCTTTCTTTCATCTAGCCATGTAAATAGCCTTTACTTGACCACAGAAAGAAACATGCTCTTGCTGGGGTGCTCCAAACAGAATGCAGCTTGATGTCAAAACCTTATAAAGGACACTGCATAAAATGCAGAAAAAGAAAAGGCAAAGTGTTAAACAGAGCAGCTTGGCCACGGCTGTAATAAGAACTCAGCTGGTATTTAGTTTTGCCAAATTTGATGAAAATGGACATTTTAATAGTGGGCTGGTGTGACTTTAAGTGGAATAACACTAAGCTTAAGAATTCTTATCACCCATTATGGGGCTTTTTAGTTAAGAGTGTTGGAAAATAAACATATTTAAACCAGAAACACTTACTCTAACCACTTAAATTTAAGTATTTTACTGCAGGAAAGATGGTCTTTTCATAAAACTGGGCTGTCGATGCAGTAGAAAGATACTTTTGAAATTGGTGCTACGTTATCAGAGAAAGCAGAGGAAAAGGGCTGTGGCATTTGCTTTTTCTTGAGAGGTAGAAAACCAGAATGAACTGTGCCACACTGGACCAATAAATGCTCCCACTCGTGAGTAATATAATGCCAGCTTGGCTGTTTTTCCACAAGAAACAATATGGCTGCCGGCAGGTAATTAATTATCTTGTATTATAGTTAAATTGTGAGCTAAGATATGTTTCTGAAAACGTTTCAGAGGAAAAATGGGCAATGCAGTAAAACAATCTTGGTTCATATTTTATCAGCACTGCTTAGTTTTGCCATTTTATTTCAGTATTGTAAGCCTAGGTTTTTACAGTACAGGATTGCTAAACAGTATGGCGCCCACTTCTTCTTCACAAATTCTCATATTGGTGCCAAAGAGTGCATCAAAATATGTTTCTGAATACAGTTTAGGAAGGACATTGGAAATACAATAACATAATCTTGGTTTATATGATCACTTGAAGGTAGAAGGTAGATTTATTAGTAATTGTTTAAAAAACAAAATTACATTTGTCCTTGATCCTGCTACGTATATCTTCGGAGTTGGAGCAAAAGTTGACTAAAAACTACAGCCTAGTTTTACCATTCTTTGGAGTGTGGTCTGAGTTTGAGAAAGAGAGGTTGGTCTCTTCGTCAATCTGCTTCTATATTTTGCTGTGGCGATGGGCGTATGAAAATAGGGAAGTACAATCTGTAGATCTGTATACCCCAAGAGCTGGGTAATCTTTACACTGGTAAGATGGTTGGAAGTTTACCACAGTTCATTTATACATACTACCTTCATTGTTATGGCACAAAGCTGGATGAAAATCAGCACAGTATCACTTCAAAATCTCTGTCTACTGCAGACGAATTTTGCAGATGCACAATATCTGACTTTTTTTTTTTTTTTTTTTTTTTACTTAAGTGATGTTTAGTGCTACCTGTTCTTAGCAGGAAAATATACCCATAACCCCAGACTGTCCTCCTGGGTGCTTTCACAGTCACCTTTACTGAAAAAGTAATACCTGAACCTGTATTGTTCTCAAGATGTAAAATCAGAAGCCCGTCCACCGGGATAAGATTGGGAAAGCTGCCAGTTCATTCTCTTTGCAACAGCCTGATTTATTTACTGGCTCAAGCTTTAGTGCTGTTTGTTCTGGCTTTAGCAGAGAGTACTTTGTTCTCACAAACTCTGATAGATCTGTCCTTGACAAAGGAGTAATAAAAGAAGCCTTAATAATTAACCTTTTTAACATAAATTATTTTTTAATTGCCTCAAATGTACTGTGTTGCTGTTACTTGCACATGTCTCTGTTGAAACAGGAGCTACCCAGCCAAGTAAATAAAAGCTAAATATAAAATAAAGCCCTTTTATACTTACTCCTGTGAAGTGATGAGTGTATGAAGTGTTTCTGAAAGCTACTGAGACATATTTCACACTATTTCAGATTTTTGTCACACTGTCCCATTGACACAACCTCTAATCATCTTTAGTCTTTATCCATGAAACCTTATTTCTACTGCCCTGAAGCAGCAGACAGCCTGCTAGTCTGGACATTGGAGCTGTGTGAAAATCAAAAGAGATTTTGCTCTTATCCTGTCTGGACACCAAGGTGTGAGGACAGGGGGAGCCTTTTCTGAGAAATTCAGCACAATAGAATGAGCAGAGCTGCATGAAATCCAATCACAACTAACGGCAGCTGGCTTCTTGTTGCCTATGAAAGTCCTGGAACTCTTGTGGATCTACAAGGGATCTCTACGCCGTGGCGATGCTACCAGTAGGAATATAGTTGTAAGACGCAGTAGCCTCTAGTTTGATGGGGGTAAACATTAATGTTTATCATCAGTGCAAAAGTTTGTTAAGAAACTTTGACACAAATAAAACCCAAGAAGCGCAGACTCTTTTTTAATTTCCTCATGGATAAGATGTGATATCAAAGGCTGTTCTTTCCAAGCAGCATTGATCACATATTCAAACAGCAAACTGTACATTTGTCGAAATGACACAGTATGTTCAATAGACAGGCATAGCTTATATTGCTCTACCAACACAAAAAGTCTTAGCAAGAGTGTCATGGTGGATGGATGGCCTCACAAAGTGCCATTTAAAAGAAAGTGTTGATTTCTTTTAAGGATGAAGACAGTTGCCTTTCAGCTTGATGCATGACGGGCATGTTAGCCATAATCGAGTTGTTTTAGATAAAATGGAAAACATGTAAAAGCCCTATTGAAATACTACAATGCTATGATTGTTTTTTAATATCTGTAACATTATTACATTATTAGATAGTTATCATCAAACTGTTTACCCTATGATTACCATGTTTTACAAAGCTATAAGTGCCCCCATTGATCCTTTTAATGAATCTGGCAAGGGCTTTCTGTGTTTGACGCCACCATCATTGCAATGGCAGAAGTCATAGTCACTGCTGCCTGCTGACAGTGTCTGTGCTAACTGGTAAATTTCAGCTGAATGTGTCCCTGGTTGCTCGTTTCAACTTATGTAAGTGGTTAGTGTAGATTTCCAACACAGATGAATATATATTTAAATGTGACTGAAGTAAATTAAGCAACTTATGTTACATTTCCAACATGATCTCACAGAAATATGAGAAATGACCACAACCTCGCTGCACTGCATTAGTGGTGGAAAAAGAAAGGAAAAAGGAAAAAAAGAAAATGTTTTCTCTTAAAATAAATAAGTTTGTCATGTAAACACATAATGTGACATAACTACGTAAAGGACGTAAAAATGTACAGTTAAAAGAAGTCCATGTTGACTTTTATGGGGCATGAACGGTGGGCTGATAACTGATAACTCATAACTGCATAGGTTCTTCCCAAACTACTAGACAAAATTTAAATTTAAAGTATTGTCACATAGAAAAGGTTATTGTAGAAATGTGCACATGTTGTAGGGAGACTTGTTTACTTCCAGTTCTTCCCCTGACTTGTGCATAGGGACTAAGAACGTGTCTATACAATGACTGTCTCGTTTGCCACTTGTATTAAAGCTCTCATATGTGTGCAACTCAAGAAAACACTGCATATGATAGTTAGAAGATGAATATGTCAACCAACCGCCCAAACTACATGATGTATAACATCATAATTATAGCTATAGATATTCTTGTCCCCTGGTAGTCTAAAGCCCTGATTAATCACTAATTAACTGCATCAAGTACTGGACGTCCTATAATTTTCTGCAACTCAATAATGATAAAGCAGATTCTTGATGGTGGAGCTAAGCCTCAGGCACGCAGTATTCTTATTAAGACTCTTTGCCTCTGAGGAGCACAACATGGGACATGAACTTGAGTGTGTTTCTTGATGCTTTTCATAGTCAGGCCTCAGCCTCAGCAGCCTTTTATTACTTAAAAATCCTGTCCAATGTAAGACACTTTCTGTCACAAGTTAATGCTCTAAGTGTATACTGCACACCTTTAGTTTAGGCGACGGCACAGCTCTTCTCTCTTACATAATTATGCGTTGGTTTATGCTTTTTCTCAGATTATGTGTGCATGAAGTTTAAACAATCCTACAAAACCAACATGAAGAGCTGTCATAAGATGTTATATAAGTTAATGAGAGATCAACCTGAATGGACAGCATTATTGCTGTCTGCTCAGGTGAATCTTTTCAGTTCCTTCTAACAAATAGGATTTAAGTCGAAGTTGTGACTATTCAGTTACTGTTAAAATTGGTTGAGCTTGTGGCAGATTAGTGTTGTACGGTTTGTAAGAAATTATAGTTATTTACTCTGTAAGGAGAAGGTTAGAAGAGGACACTTGCAGGGGAGATTAAAATAAGTTGTCGTAAGCAGTGAAGTTTTGGAATTAAGTGACTTAATGCTCTACACAGTGTTATACATTATACTGTCTGTGTGTGTGCGGCAGGGCTATTGCTCTCACCTCTTCTTACCTGTCTAGTCACTAAGAGTCCTGTGACACTCCCTCCCTCTTCTCAACTCCAACTTTCACTTTCCATATAGGGAGCACTGCGGTATATTAAGGAAGTTTTTCATTTACTAGGGCATTTTAAATAACTCAGCTAAGGTAATGCAGAGTGAGCCGCATTGTGTTGGTGCATGCCATCCAAAATGCAAGTTTCTGCACATGAAAATTCCTTTCTGCTGGTTGCTGAAATGGAATTCTTATTCGTATTTGAGGTACAAGTTGGTGCTGTAGTGATAGTGTTTAGCTGTGTGCCAGGGGAGACTGAGTAAATCCTAACCAAAGAGATGTGTATTGATGTGGAAACTAAAGTGTGCTGTACCTAGGTGTATGGGTGGCCATAGAAGAGGATAGTATTGCTATTGTTGGCGTACTTTGTTTTTTTTAAATTCTATTATTATTAGTATTAGTATTAGTATTAGTATTTTATGGAATACTGTCATTGTGATTTTATTAATAATTACCAGAAGCACTATAACATTTTAAAGCTTGACAATTGCTAGTATTTTGTCAATGACTTCCCTATTAGCAATTGTTTTTAATTGAAAGAAACTGTGGACATCTTTTCTTCCACAAACCTCAGGTCTGTGTATTTATTTAATTGTTGGGGTTGAAATAAATCTTCTACTTTTGGGCTCGGAGACTCATTACAAACTTATCTGTCCAGTCAAACTGTTGTGTACTAATTAAAAGTGTTTAAAAGTTAGATGGAGTGGCTTTGTCTGGCCCCTCCATGCTTTCTTCCTCCCATTCCTCCGGGTCTCTCACTCACTCTCACACGCACACACACACACACACACACACACACACACACACACACACACACACATATTTGTATATACCAATACCCATATAAATTGATAAACATCTGCCAATACTGAGTCCCAATGTGATGCTTCTATTTCCAAGATGATACAGCTGCATAGTATACACAATGTAGGCCATTTAAAAAAAATACTGTGATTGGCCCTGATACTGATCTTTGAGATCAGGACAATCCTAGATATGTACGTATTTTTTTCTTGAGATTAAATATTTATTCCCGTTTATTCATATCTCTGTACCTCTCTGGGTCTTGTCTCTCCCCTGCTTATTAAGGTTCGGCAGAGGAAATGCTTCTTTCACAACATTTGTTGCCACTGCATCTCCTCTGATAAGAATGTTACAAAAAAAAAGCAACTTTAATCTCAAGGGAGATCAGCAATGTGTTGTGATTGAGAGAGGGCAGGGAAAATATGACAGAGAACGGCAAAGAGAAGGATTTGTAAGCTGGTGGCAGACTACTATGAAGTGACCACTGGAAGAAAAACAAAGATCGAGCCATGCCAAGGTGTGTACACAGCAAGACAGAGTACCAGATCAGTACAAGGTTAGTGAGTAAGAGTGGAAGAGTGAAAGAAAGACAGGTGAAGAGGTAGATAAGTGAGAGAGGGACAGAGAGTGCTGGTAAGAGGTTAAGCACACACACTTAAACCTGCAGTTAAAGCCTTCACCTTGCCAAATTATCCCAGGCCTTACCCCCCGTATGCTCACGGATGCCAAAAAATCCGTTTGCCAACTTTGGGAAGCTGTGTGTGACAGCCAATTACTGGGGAGAGGGCTCCCAGTAGAGTCACCTCCTCACCTCACAGCCCAAACATCTGCCTGTCAGACAGTCGGGGGAGGCAGGTAGATAGAACAGTGGAGAGAGGAAGCCAGAGTGGTCAAAAAGTGATCCAAATCACCTGCTTATCATCATTTTTAAACGTTTGTCATCTGAGTTGTTTGCTGTCAAATGACAGCAAACATCATGATTTTACAGTTAACTTACAAAATGGTGCAGGTGCCTTGCAGGCAGAGCATTTTGTACATGCAGTTTTGTGTTGTTTATACATCTCATTGGTAGGTCGGGCAAAATTTGGTGTTTTTATCAGATCAGTGTACAGCCTCATAAATTGTGTGGTATGTCTAACAGTTTATTCAGAATGTTTTCTCAGAAATTTATTTATTTATGTTTATGATTACCTTGAAAATAACCGCGAGGCATCATTAAACAATAAGCAAACAAACACTAACAGCTTGAATTCATCTTGTTTAAATACCAATACTGTTTTGGTGAAGATACTCACTGTTTCTCTGCATGGATGGCTGCAAAGATCCATAACAATATCACATGGCTTTATAAAAAACAGTGCCGACTGGACTTAACTGCTCTAAGAGTTGATCTTTGGACACACACCTCTGAGGCTGCAGTGGGCACAAAGGGCCTAAAGCTGACCTTAGAGGAGATTAGTTTGCAAAAAAATGTCTGTCTAATCTGTGCCGCGGGTGACTAAGCAAGCTTTAACAACCACGCAAAGTTTCTAACCAGGCGAACGGCTTCATTATGACTTCATTTCCATTTAATGCCAATTTGTACATACTAGTCAATTTGGAAATATGTTGTTTTATATTATTTCATGGGTGCTGTGTTACAACTAGCTGGTGTGTCTCAAAATTGTAGCTTTTAAAATACAAAAAACGAATTAATGCTGATAAGTGCTGGAAAAGTTTTGGTGGACTTCAATTACAGCTTTTTTTTTTATCTATAATGCTGCACATGGTGCAAGCAGCCAGGACAGTTGGTAAAAAAAAAAAAAAAGTCATGCTGCGAACTCAAAATGCATTTGCATTTACATGTGATTTGTCAAGTTAGTGCATGTATCTTAAAGTCCATTTGGTATTTTGACAGTATTTTTAGAGTATCAAGCTTCAGTGTTATGACATATTTCAGAGGAAAACAAGGTAGGGAGATGGGATATAATGTTAAGAGGAAATAGATTTGATTGTTAAAGGCTTAGACAGTGTAGGAAGAGAAAGACTTAGCCTAATCCTAAGGGATGCTCTAAGTAGTCGCTAAAGTAGACACTATAAAACTCTTTGCTCATAATGTGCAGCTGTTACAGATATCACCTTCCTCAAAATGAATCATATTTTGCCAGAGAGCCCAACAATTGAATTCTGGAAAAAAAGAGAACTAAGGTTATAGGTGGCGAACACCCAAAGACACACCGAGGTACAATGCTGTTGCTAGCTCGCCAACAAATAAATCTTAGTATTGGTTGGCATCAGCTTAAATAAGCGTGCATCATATTTTGTTTGACAGGAAAAAAGCAGGATTTTTTGGGAGGCATATATTATTAGTAGGTACATAGTTTGAATGGCTTTGACTTTAATGTATGTTAAATAGCTTAAATCCAGATTTTTACAATAGGACTGTATTTTTTGTTTTTAGTTTCAGTATGATTGCACAAATTTCATGCAGATTATCAGTTATTCGTGCTTGTTTGATGCTGGGGCCAATGTAAGATCGAGCTAAAATTTTACTGGGAAAATTAGATTGCTTGATCCTCACTGGCCTCACAGTGCAGCATCAGTTTGTCAGAAATGGTCTCACACTGTCTTCTTGTCCCCTACTTTTTCTCTCCTATCCCCTTATGCTGCTGTAAGATCACTTTTGTTGTACAGAGGACAGTCAATAAATGAATAAAAAAATGAGGGAATTGGAAGGTATAGTGCAATCTTTTCAGCCACTATGCCTTCCCACCTGCAACACATTATGACAGGAAGATAAGGAGAACGGGTGAGCGGGGGAGATGCAGCGAGGATGAAAGTTCCACATTCCTCGCCCAGCAGTGAAATTGAAGGGGAAATAATATGTGGCGTGTCAAAATGCAGTATCACCCCGTTTACCCTGATGTTTAAGCCCTTCCCTGACTTCAGTGCTTCCTAAGAGAAGCAGAGAATTAAAAAGGGAGAGCGATACGTGCTGAAAGAGGAAGACGTATGAAAGCAGACGGTGGACGGAGAGACGAAAATGAATATGAGGGAGAGAAAGTGAGAGAGCAGCTGGTAATAGGGATATAAGGAGTGTAATCTCTCCAGCAATAACATTTAGCTATGAAAGATGTGTGGCGGGCATGCTGCACACACACATTTACAGCAGTCTAGTAAATAGTTCTGACCTGAACAATTTCACAGCCTTTATTGCAGGCCAGCAGAGTGCACACACACACACACACACACGCACACACACGCACACACACGCACACATGCACACATACACCCACATTAATACATATGGATGTGCCTCTTCTTCAATGCAGGCACACATTTACATCCGTCCTCAAGCCCATTCACTTGTGGTTGTGCTGCAAACTTGTTAACATAGCTTGAGGGCCTCAGAATAGGTTTGATGTGCCAGCAGCAGTCTGGCTCACAATGGACACATTGCTGAAATATTCTGATAGAGGAGACTTATCTCTGCTTGGCTAAAATGATGCAGAAATCTAAGCAAACTCTGAAGTGAGGTGGAGAAAAAAAAGAAGTATTCCCCACCTGATAAGGACAAACACACGCTTAGAGCAAAGACACGGCTATCTCAAGAGAAACCTTTGCTTGTGTAACCACAACCACACATTTCTTTATCCGCAGCTTCCTCTCTTCCTCCCCCTGCATATGGCATGTTGTATTGTGCTACCATTCCTCAGTATACCAGACACAAATAAAATGAAAAACAGGTGCCACTGCTCACATGTACAAGATCTAGACACACACACTCACAGTCCCCGGCTACATTAGGAGACAGTAAAGGTCTTACAGTGGCCTGAGGCACCAGGATTGCAGCTTAATAACTCGCCCCGGGCATCAACCTGACAACATTTACTAAACACACAGGCGTTGGTACACACAAACACATGCACGCATATTTGCAAGCTGTCTGTGTGTCTGGACTTCAGTCTCTTTCTGCATCTCTCTCTCATCTCATGTAAGAGATTTCTTTGTTCTCGAGGGAAGAGCTAAGAAATGTTCTAACAAAGACGAGCTTTGGCGTTGATCGAAACAATTAAATATTAATGAAGTCCACCTTGAAACAGAATTCAGGGATCGCGGTCCCATCGGTTGAAATGTGTACATAACAATAAACTTCTGAAGTGAACTCTCAGGCCAGACACATGTACTGTATTTCTTGCTTACAAACACACATTGTCAACATGTTAAAATGTTTACAGTGCACACTTTTTGGAGCATTACATGATATTGTCTCTACAAACCTTGTTGAATATTTAAGCATGTGACAAAAAAACAATACATCTGGTTTTCATAATGTTTATAGTGTCCTTCAGACATTTTGAAGCAAAATGAAACAAAGAAATAATCCAAGATTAAGAATGACCAAAATTGTTTTGGGGGTTATTTCTGTAATATTCTGTTGCAGTTTGGTATTCGAGTAACTTATTGGATCTTTGTCATTTATTTCTTTGCTGCTTGTCAAATTATGAATCTGATGATACTGCCTTCAGGTCGGAAATGCAAGATGCTGCACATTTAAGCTGTGCTTTTCAGTAGAAAGTATCAGACTATTTTGCAAAATGAACCTTTGGAGGCTGCTCTGTTATTTTCGAAACTATGTATTGTAATCTGACTGCATAAAGAGAAAATTTAATAAGAAGAACAGACAAAAACACTCACAGGTTTTTCACTGATTCATAATTCAGTTGTGTTGTTCCTAACAGTGTGTATTTAACATAAAAGAGAAACACTCACTTAGAACGTGTGTCTCTTCTGTCACAAACTATCCAAAATGCAAATATGTACTTCATGATCTGTCCATCTAATCCTAAAACTCAAACACAAGCGAATTAGATTATGACTTCCCACACTGCAGGCTGTCACCCTAAACTGCTATTTAGGATTTCCTTGGACTCCGATGGACTCTAATGCACAGCTTTATACATTGTTACCTGCTGCGACACTACTTCATCATCAGTTTTCTTCATCCCTTGTTAAACATCAGCTTACTCCTTTAGCTCGTTTCTTCTCTTTTGTCTCCATTATTTAGCAGCTGTCCTGTAACCCTCCTCCCTGTGTCTTCCTCCTGACTTTAGTCCTTACTGACCTCTGGAGTTTTGTCTTTCTCTAGATGAGAAACATTAAGCCACTGTAGAACCTGAACTTTTCTGGCTTCCCTTTTGACATCCTTTTGTGATCTCTTGGGTCATACCAAATTTGAAGCAGATTTCTCTCCACCTCTCGAGGTTTTAACCCTTATCAATCACACAACCTGCTCAAACTTATCTCGAGTTCAGTCCAGAACAGAGATGTGTATCGTTAGCATTTTATCAATACCGATACCTGTACTGATTATTGGTATTGATACTTATCGATACTCTTACTGACACTACTCTCTATAATGTGATGCAGAAAATAAAGGCATGATATGTAAAGTTGTGAAATAGTCCATATATCGATGTTGACATAACTCAACAGTGACTTTTGGTTCCACACGGGACACAAACAGCAGTTTCTTGTGTCAAAGTCCTGTGATGTTTAATCGATCAATCTACCCTACCCTCCTTCCTTCACAGACTATGTGACGTATACTATGTATGCATACCGTCTTTTCTCCCGTCATAATTACTACAGCCACTAGAGGTCACCTGACAATAAACACAAACATGAGTTGAGATGAGCTGCTTGCACAAATGACAAGTGGTGCCATTTTTAGGAGCACTCTGTCCCATAATCTAGCCATTACTGTGAAATAGTCTTTTACTGTGAGCTACCATTTTCCAAGAACTGTGTTCAAAAGGTAAATGTGTTTCTATGGCAACAATGATTTGGTGATACTTGCCTTAGTGAGGAAATATAAAGTTTAAATGGTGTGGGCGATCTGCAGTATGCCAATATTCATATGTGTTCGATGAGAGAGTGAAAATTCACAAGCTCCAAGTGTTTGCATGTGTGTTGAGTTTCCAAGTTTGTGTGTGTGTCTGTATCTCTGGACACAGTAGCTCTCCACTTCCTTCAACTGCCTTCATCCTCTACAATACCAACCCCTCTGGAAACATACAGTACAGACTTACAGAGAGATTAACAGATAGACAGAAATGGTACATTTCTTCTATTACAAAAATTGCCTCAAAAAAATGAGCCATCAAAATGAATCCATCTCCTTAATAGGAGAGATCACCATTCTATCATTGTTAACATCCTTCAATTCAAAATGAGCAGTAAGTAGGTCTCCATCTGCCAGCCTGTTCTGGGGTTCAATGAGCTCCAGTAAGGCATGGGACAATTCTTGGCCGATCAGATTTAACCACCTCAGAAAGAGAAAAATATCAGGAAGGTAATGAAATTCCAAAGTAAATGAGGAAACATATCTGGTCCTAATGAAAAACTATGACTCACCCTCAACCCTCAAATGGTATCCTTGCCTAAAAGGGACAGTTCACCCCCAAATCAAAAATACATTTACTCCCCTCTTACCTGCAGTGCTATTTATTAATCTACATTTTTTGGTAGGAGTTGCCAAGTGATTGAGATATTGGCCGTACAGATATCTGCCTTCTCTCCAATGTAATGGAACCAGATGGCACTCGACTTGTGGTTCTCAAAGTGCCAAATAACACTTGAAAAACTCAATAGCAGTGCCTCTTTCCAGAAATCATGACCCAGTTACTCAAGATAATCCACATACCTTGTTGTGAGCAGTTTCATGTTGGAACTATTTTCTTTCATCCAAACTACACCAGCCAATCATACAGCAGGAAGCTAAAATAAATTAAAATAAATGTTACCTGAAAGATAAGAGGTGGGGAAATACATTAATAGAGCACAGTATTGCAATATTTTGAGCGGAAGTATTGTATAGATACATAAAAAGCAAGTATCAATTTTTGAAATGATTTAAATTTTTTATGTTGCAAATACAAACTAAACTTTTGGTAGCCTACTAGATGAATTGCTGTTGCTTTTTCAGCCCACTAAATACATTTTGCTGTTATAAAATAATTGAAAAGAAATAAACAAACTGAAAACTTTATGGTATTTGATAAAACAAATGTGGACAAATAATCACAATCTGTTTCAGTATATGTCATTGCAATACTCAGCATATCGTGAAATGTTTAAAATCACAATAGTATTGTATTGTGATGCAAGTATTCTGATACGTGTCGTGACACCAGTGATGATTTCCATCCCTCCAAAAGATGAAGGTTAATGGCAAATTCATTTGTAGAAATTGACAGTTATTAAGCAATATTACATGAGAGTGTGTATTTTAACGTCATTTGAGCAAGACAGTGATGCGGTTAGGACCGAAGCCCTTTCATTGAGGTCAGGAAGCATCAGTGAAGTTTGTATAGTTCTCATTTGAGAATGCTTAATAAATATAATATTTGAGTTTTGTTAAAATTTCAATAGAGTCCATTTTATTTTAAATATAAATGTGTTACAGTAGATAGGGAAAATAGTAAGTGGTGCAAAGAAAAAGGTATGGAGGAAACCCCAGAGAGAAAACTTCATGAGACGTTTATGAGACCTTGCGCTCTTGCTATTTAACGCCACATTTCAGTGACATGGTGTGCACACACACACGCTTACACATATCTACTGTACAACAGTCTGAACACAAGCCACAGGGGGTTTTTAGAGGAGAGAGAGATGACGAGGGATGCTTGAAAGACTTGCACAGACAATCCCATGATACTTTGAGAAAACCCAAGTCCGCACTTGCTTTCATTTCTGATACAAAGAGAGAGACAGCAGAAAAAAGTTGAGCAAACTTTGCTGAAAGCCTAAGGCAAAAGACAAAAAACTATACTGCATAAGCTACAGCAAGTGAACTTTTCACATGAGGATAGACTGAAAATTATATTTCTTCTCTATCCTTTGGTAGAACCAAATCAAAAAGCAATCTGTTTGTACAGTGAGTAATGTGCTTTGAACGTTATGCATGTGTTGGAATATAGCATAGACTTCATGAGTTGCTGTAAGTGCCTCATAATGAAGGTAGTGTGGGTTGATGATCAATGGTGAGTTGGTCCGATATAATCATGAAATATACTGTATAAATATTGCTCAGGTTCAAAGACCATCATCTGTCTCTTTCAAGAGCAATTTAACCCCCCCCCCCCCTCAGGTAAAATGAAAATAATATTAAATGAAAACAAAATCAGTGGAAATCAAAGTGTATGTAGAGATGCCCAACATAAAAAAAGCCAGCTTTTCATTTTTTTTTCTCTCTCTCTCTAAAAGTGACTCAAGATTTTACTAGCCCATGATAAATCCCCTGAGTGTAAAATCACCTCTCAACTACAAATCTCCATCTGTCTGAAGTAGAATTGGGCTCTCCTCATACTCCTCCCCAGTGTCTTAACTGAAATATAAGGCATTGCTGCTGGAAGGGAGAAGTATTTGTGTTGGAGCCAACTGGGGTTTTGCACATTCATTCTTTGCTTGCATGATTCTTTACATAGTAAGGCACTGAAGTGAAGAGACGAGAGGCAGTCAGCCACAAGCACGACTCCCATAGCTTGTGAATGTGACTGGTGACCTGTACATAAGAGTGCAGCTCAGGATGCATATTTCTAACTAAACACGACCCAAGTCTCAGAGTGTCGTAACAAAATCTTTTTTTTTAAATGTCCGAACTGACCCGAGCCTGGCGCAGTCAATACAAGCTGAGGCACTGAGTTTGTTACGCTGTCACGCAATTATTGTGTTCCTACAATGACACGTAAATAACAAACTCTAGCAGTGAATAAGAAGTAACCTAACATGGAGTAAATCCATCATTTTATTTATTTTTACTCTATATTTTCTCTAGAGGTAACTTAAAGCACTATGTCACACAGGTCAAACCTGAACTTCATTTGTGACACTACACGTAAAGATTTCATTTTGTTTATGTGATTTGCGTCAGTTGGTACAAAACCATGACATCAAATGTGTTTTTTAAGACTTGAAAACGCAGAATGCTGTGTGAAAATCAAGAATTCATATAAAGGTTGTAAAAGTTGACAAAAGTTGTTGTAAAGTTGTGACAAAAATATTTTCGCTTTCATTTACACCCCCTCCTCATTTTCTCGCTGCAATCCTTATAGACTATAGTAGAATTAATTAATCCTCAGTGAAGATGAGCAGACAGGAGCTCAGCCTTCTCTTACACTCTAATTGTTCCAGCGAGACTGAGACTCAAAATGATATTCATCTTGAAGGGTGCATGAGTTTGTGTTAGTGGGTTGGTCCCCCTTGACAGCTGCTTGCTTGTCTCATTCTTGCTGTGATCTTGGCTCCAGTCTGTTTTGGGCTAGTCTTAAATTACTGTTGTTTGAACAACAGGTACAGTATGTCATGTGAGTATTATTATGATATTTGTTTGTTTCTTACTTGTAGAGTAGTTCATGGTAGCATGATGTAAGTCTTCATTGGCTGTTAGGTATTCAGAAGACAGTTAGCGATAATGGGGATGAGTCTTGCTTTGAGAAGTTGACACGCTGACTGTGTTGACAGAATGATTTTTGTTGGTGCCTGTATCTAAAACAGTGTTCCTGACTTGGACTGAAAACAATAGCGCTTCTATTTTCTCCTCTTTGTTCCAAAAGAATCCTCTTTGTTCCCACTCATGTCCACATCTCTTAGTTCACTAATGACCTGCTCCAAGTGCCTGGAACGCCTTTTTCGAAGAGATGGAACTGAAAGCTTATGACGCATCATTGTGATGCACAATGCCATAGAATATGTATGCCCTGACTATACCTCTTTAAGCAGATGCAGCCCATACAGTAATGTTGTTGACTCAGAACTCCCTGAAACAATTCACTACAGACTCAGTAAGTTCCTAGCTTAAGGATGATTCATTTAAAATAATTCCTTTTTGCCCAGTACTTTCTTTATAGCCTCAACCGAGAATGCGATGACTGTCAAATCCTTCAGCTGAACCCCACTGTCAGCATTAAATCCATTAGACAGAGCCCCATTGCTGTGTGCACTCTTGTACTGCACGTACCTGTACTCACAAGCTCACACTGCAGTCACCTCAGAGATGTATATGTGCGCACACACAAATATGAACACCATCGCGCACACACAGTGAACATATTCAGTGGTGGCAGTTTTAAAAACCCATTTTCCCCTTGGTTAAGCAAGCAGCAACAACACTTGACTAATGGAAAACCCTGCTCCTAAATGAGGTCGGAGAAATTCTATCTTACACACACTGGTTGTTGTGAATTCTAATAAAGTTACGTTTTCATCTCCTGTAGGCTGAGCTCTTACACTACTGACTTTTGCCAGCAAAGCCATACCAGCTAGCCTTCAAGGCCAAACAAGTCTCACGAGTTAATGTATGTATCATACCTTGTGAAAAAATACCTCCCTTACCAAGAGAAGAGGAATAAAGTAGGTCCAGACCATTCACATTTACAAAACAAAAAATGTTTAAGGCTTTTCCATTCTTCCATCTGTCTGTATGTACGTGCGTCTGTCCGTCTGTCTTTCAATTTGTCCCATTCTGTTCAACACTCAAGAATGCCTTGAGGGAATTTTTCCAAATTTGGCACAAATGTCCATTTGGACTAAACAATGAAGTGATTAGATTTTGGTGACCATGTGTCAAAGGTAACTTTCGTCCGTGTGATTTTTCTCAAGAACATCTTGAGAAAATTTCGTAAAACTTGGCACAAATGTCCACTTGGACTTAGCATTGGCAGTTGAAGGTCAAAGGTCAAGGTCACCGTGACCTCTCATAACTTATTTATAAGCTACAAGAGAAATTCACACAAACTACTAGTAGGATAAAATGATGAAGTGATGACATTTTGTACTCTAAAGGTCAAAAATTAACTTCAGCGGGACATCATAATGTTGTGCAAACACCCCATGAAGCAATGTCATAACTCAGGAGCAGAAGGGGAGAACCACTCTAGGCCTTTGCATGTGCAGTGCTGCTTGTGACATGAAATGGCCTCTTATATACCCTGGGAATCAATTAAGCTTAAGAATGTCAAATAGGACATAAAGTATTATGTGACCAGCTGCATTTTTTGTTGTGTTCATTGTATTATACGTTTAGTGGTACCAGATATTAGAATGAACAAGAAATTGAAGAAAACAAGGGTGGTCTAATAATTTTTTCCATGACTGTATATATGCAGAGGCATGCAACTGTGAGACAGTAGTTGTAGTTTAAGAGAAACTGCAAGTCCCCCCTGATGTTTTTTTTATTATGCATTTGCCAGAATTTATGCAGTTTTAACCAAACCTCACAAATTTGCAAAAGCATGAAATTTTGCAGGATACCAGCAATTTTCCTTGACTTAAAGGGTGCAATAAACCCACATGCCCTTGTAACTGCCATTATGTGGTTTGCTTTTTCTAAATTTGTCTCCACCACTGAATGGGAGGTCATACAGAAACATCTGAAAGGAAGCACATCAGTAGTGTTTTTCTTGTCTCTTTCCCACAGCCTTGGAGAAGTGGCTGTCCCAAAATGTCTTTTAAGTCATAATAATAATAATGTAAGCATGCACTTTCTATACTCACTAATTTGGTCTTTGGTCTGCAGTCACCCAAGACGCTCTAGAAGGTATGCAAGCTTTTGTCACATAAAAAAAATAATGCAAGCAAAGTAAAAAAGTTATCCCATCGATTGGGATTTTTCACTCTGTAAGCCACGATGCAACTGATCCTTTGTTAAGGACCACATGTTCCCTTACCATTGTCCCTGGTTGAGAAGTGTACTTTGCAGCATGATTCTGAAATACTGAAATTCCTCTTCCTGTCTTTTGACAACAATCCTCATAAAGCTGGGGATGTGCAGAATGTGTGTATTCCACCCTCCTGTTGCTCCCTGCACACTTCCTCATAATTGGGCTCTATACACTCCCACCTGTCATACTGGCTCCCACTGCCGCTGGTATTATCATCCACTTTCTCCTGTCATTCTGTGTTTGGTCGCACTGGCAGGTCTCTTGTCCCAGCATGTCGGTCTTACTAACGCTGAAGGTCTCTGCTGGGTCTTACCCATGACATTGCTCACTGGTGGCAAGAGTTATGTCTTTGTCGAACTTGTCAACATCAAATAGCTACTGCGTTGACCTGACATTGACCTGACTATGGTCTTCTTTATAAAGAAATGTGCCCATTGAAGGCACAGTTTGCAAAACATACTCATCTTGCTTGTTTTTTTCTCTTGTCTCTTCTCTAGTTTGCCTTGACCTTTTCCTTGTTATACTCATAAATCAGTGGAATGCAAATATAAAGTCAGCAAACACGCACAAATGCTGGCTTTGAAAATCTTTCAGGCCCCCCAAGATTGACATATTTGCTCTTTAATGCATTCGATGGCATAACTGATGCTGCTGGAGTGATGGAAAGCAGCACCAAAAATAAAAGAACAGGTATCAGATTTATACCTACAGTACTAGCATCAAATTGTACATGACAGAGTGCTGGAGTACAGTTTTGAGCAAATACGAATGATTGTGAACAATATGTAAGATGACATATAGATAGGTGACTAATCCACCTACCTGTCCCAACTAGGCAAAATGAGTCCAATACAAGATCTGGTATTATGAACAGCATGGTACTGTAGTTATTATAGAGGTTAGTGTGTCCTGTATGTTCATGAGAGAACAGATATACAGTGGTGATTTCATGACATCAGTCACTGCCAGCTAATGGAGATAAAACAGTGCCAGACTCATATAAAAGTAACTTTCGGCTTTTAATATTAATTGTAGCTCACTTGTGTTAAAAGGGGCCCTTTTATGTGTTGATGTTACAGTGTTGGATATTCATAATAAAACTGGACACATTTTCAAATGAGGTAAATATATGTTAAAGTAATCCCTGTGATTAAAAACATCAAGTTTCAGATCATTCTGATTTTTTTTTGTCGTTAGTTTGATGTGTTGGCAAAGCCAAAGACAAATTGCCACTAAGGTGGATAATAAAGTTAATCTAATCTAACCTAATCTAATTCTGAAAACTCTGTTTCTGACAGTTCTTGTACTTTTGAGACAAGTTTGCATCAGATCAGGACAGATTTTTGATTCAGGCATGCTACTGTAAATGTTTACATTATGTACACAACAACTGTACATGTAGCTACATGCTAATGTTCATTAATTCTCAGTTCTGGATAATATTGCTTCTTGAACATGATCTGTTGTTTAGATTTGGGTTTAGAAGCTTTTATTGGTGATCTTTTCTGATAGAAAATTGCTGCTATGCTTTATGAAAGTCATTACCATCGCTACATCTACGACACTGACCTATCAGAGCAGACTGGGCTTTTTCAGGAAGGGGGCTTAAACAGACAGGTGCTAAATTAAAGTGTTTCAGACAGAGGGTGGATACACATACCAGCAGGGCTTGTGTGAGAAAAGTGGTGTTTTTGAACATTAAACCATGTAAAGATATTCTAGTAGAAACCCAAAATGCAGGTATGAATCTGAAAATGAGCACCGCAGGTCTGCCTTAAAGTATTTGTAAATAGAGAAATATCTATTATAGTCAGCATCTGCTGTGTTTAGTATGAAAACTTGCTTCACTTAACTACGTACATTGCTTTAAATGCATACTACACAAAGCACAGTATATACTACGATGTATGCAGTAAGTATACACAACTCTTACTTTAAGTGTCCTCTATGCTATTCCTTGTAGTTTGGAGCGTGATGCTCATTAGCTTAGGTCAAAAAGGTCACATTACACTGCTACAAATCATTCTCATAACTGTTATCTCTATACCTCACAGGCCTCCTGCTCCGACTCTGCTTGCTTGTGAACTGTCCATGCATGAATAAAGATGGCCATATAGTATATGCCCCTAACTAGACTCCAGTGTTTTTGTCAGAGAAGTTTGCTTGCCTTGACAAAAGTAATTTGGCTTCATCTCTCAAAATTAGCCCTGAATGAAGTTTAACACTCACACAGCTTGATTTGTATGATTGATTGTGTGTTAATGTGGCCCATTTTGAATTAATTTGTGTAATTGCTGCCTTTGATACACTTTTCTGATACATTGACAATCTTCCAGTGTTTGGGTGGTTAAAGGACAAGACATAGTTGCAGCATAAAACACTTGTAAGCACATTTTTATTAATAAAATTTAATGGTGCCGCTAGGCAGACCTTTTAAGTTAAGCCAACCATCTCCAGGCTCAAACTTCACATTTACCTGCCAGACACAAAAATGGTATTGATCCTCTCATCATACTTGGCAAGAAAGCAAATACCCATATATCCCATAATGTAAAACTATATACACTTAGTTGTCAAAGACTGGTGTCAATAGTTCTTCACAGCTGGCAGCTTGTATTTAGGAAGCAATCTGTTTTCCAGCTACTTAAAACAAAATAGGTAATAACACTATATATCAGGTTCACTCGTACCAGCTGTTTTCTGCCACTGAGAAGGTCACGGCAAAGAGAATTTCCCCTACTCTGATCCATTATGTATTACAAGGTTACTAACAGATGTGACTGAAAATGTGCTTTAACCCTAACATTAACCCTAACATTAACCCTATGTGTACTAACAATATGTTCATGAATGCTATGCTCCATGAAAGAGGAGCCCCTCCATATGTAAATATAACGGTAACGAAAGCACAATGATACTTTGTTGCAGGTTATTGTACACTAATAAAAACATAATGATGAATATTATTCAATTTCTGCCAATAAATCTCCCAAAGTCCTACACACTGACCCTTTAACATGTGATAACAGGAAAACAGCGTATAAGATGCTGTCTTATCTTATATACTATTTCTTGAAATTTGGCACAAACGTTTGAATACACCCAAGGATGAGCTGATTAGATCTTGGTGGTCAAAGGTCATAGTGACTTTACATTCATCTTATTCTTCTGACAGCAATTTTTCAAGATTACCGTGAGGGAATTTCTCCAGATTTGACACAGTCATTCACTTGGACTCAACTGATTAGCTGATTAGACTTTGGTGTTCAAAGGTCATGGTCACTTTGATCTTGTCTCTTTCTAATTTTTGTGAACGTAATATCTGAAGATGACCTTAAGGGAGTTTCCCAAAATTTGGCACATACGTCCCCTTGGATTCAAGAATTAACTGTTTAGAATCTAGTAATCAAAGGTCAAGCTCATGTTGACCTCATACAATGTGTTTTTGGCCATAAGTCAAGCATTCGACTACATGGCAGTATATGTAGTTGTAGTTTTCCGTAGTCTGCTGGTCTGTATGCATCAATCGACCTGCACTTTTAAATGTGGTCCAAATGCAAAAAAAAAAAAAAAAAAAAAAAATCACCTCACAGCCTGGCACTGCTCCTGAAAGCTCAATTAGATGAGATGCAACATTTTCATCATGCAAAAACAGTTTTATTATTTCTGTAAATTACAGTGTTTGTTTAAAAACCTCTGACAATGTCTGCAGTAAACATACAATTGAACATCTGGTCTTAGAAAACAATACATGCAATATTACTGTACAGTGTCTATGATGTACCGTTTCTTTAATAAAATATTAAGCAAGTGCAAAAGCAACTCTCAACAGATTAAGCAGCTGGCCAAGTTGAGAAACAAGGAAGGAGAGTAAGGAAAGGAAGAAAAAAAGTCTTTTGACAGCTAACTCATTATCTATGTCGTTATCCTCCAGTAGCCAGCTCTTTTCCCCTCACCCTCTTTCTGTCTCTCTCTATCTGTCAGTGGAGGGATAAAATCCCTCTCTCCTGAAGGCTTAGCAGAGATTATCCTGGTGTCCCAGGGGAGGGTGGAAGGGCTGCTGAGATGCCACATTACAGATGTAGCAAACGTTAAAGTGAATTTAATGGGCCTGAGGTTGAGCAGGAGGGGCAGGAAACAGAGGCATAGCAGGTATAAGGATCCTACCTCTCTTTCTCTCTCTTCCCTCTTTATTTGTCTATCCATGCATTCCTTCCTGTTTGTTGCCATCCTATCACTATGCTCTCAATTTCTTCGCTTAACCAATAATCGCCTCTCTCTGTTGAAGCGCTGTGCCATTTGCCATTCTTCCAGAATTTGCTCCTTTTATAAAAAAAAATAAATTATTCAAAGAGCTATCAGGTGTAATCATGAATAAATATAACTAACCTGAAGTAATTTTAAAATGGGTTAATCCCCCTTCTCGCAGCCCATCTTTCCCACATTACCTCTTGTCACCAATACCCTCATTTTATTTTATTATACACACCAAGTAGAGCACACCCCTCCTGCCCTGCCCTGCTCTCCCTGCTGAATATGTAACAGCTGAAAATGAAAATGAAATCCACCCACACCTCGATCTCTCACCTGGTTTCTCTTTGGTGAGTCCTATCTCATCTTCTCCCCTTCTTCTCTTGTTTGACACTAATAAGCTCCAAGCTTTTTCGTCCAAAGTAGCCGGGGGGGACACGAGTGACCTGCCCTCACATGCACCCGCTGACACTGACACACATGCATATGCATATGCGCATACAGTAAATAGATGTAAAAACAGGCACCTAATATCAGCTGTGCAGTATACTATATACATTAACATTCCCTGTACTGCAGTGTGCAGCTGCATGCAATAACAATGTGGCTTAACAGCCCACTGGCTTAAAGCATAATTCTGGTTTATTACTACTCAGAACTTATTTGAGAAACATGCTGTTTTCCCAGTGAGCACAATGTTATTTTCATTAATAGAAATGATGGACAAATCAATGAAAATAAGCAACCCTGTCTCTGAGAATTTATGTTGATATAGAACTAATTTGCAATAGCAAATACATTTGGGGGAAACATAACGCTGCTCAGTTTCTATTTTCTAATAACATGATAAGGAAATGTGTTTAGATTTCTGGCATGTACCACAATGTTGACACAGAACCTGTACGGATTATATATATAAAATTCCCATTATATCCGATTTTATGATACAATACAATACTGTTCATAGCAACTGTTTCTGTTTCTGACATTCTCAAGTCAGATTATTTCCCTTAATCTGACCTTTCTGCCTAGACTCGTCATGTTTGAAGTGACCCTTTCTAACATCAGAGTGAACTGAAAGACTTTACATGCAACCAATAACGTCACACACAGGCACGCTGGAAAAGCAAGGAAAATGTTACATTATCTTTTGAATGATCGGCATAATGGGATGGTGCGATGATGTCATTCTGCATCATAATTAGCAAAGTGCTTCTGTTCGGGAGAGTGTCTAGCATGTTTTTGAGAAAATGTGCCTTCGGAGCAATAGGCTTTTGTCTTTTTTTTGAATAATGGGCTGCTGTACAAAAGGGATTTCTGTCCACTGGTTCTTTTAGTAGCTATTGCTAGTAATTCTGTAGAGAAAGAGGCATCGGAGGCAGGAGTCGGGAATACGTTATGGAGGGTTTTGCAGAGGGACGGTTCTCCCAAACCCTACGATGTCCTGGGCTACATTCCAATATCTCTGCCTGTATTCACTACAATGCTGTCAAGGCATGTAGGCAAGCTATCCCCATCAGAAAGCATCTGGCAGCAGGTCTATTGACTCATGGCAGCAGTGGTAAGGCTACGGCAGCCTTCTTTACCCTTTGCCGTCTCTGCTCCAAGTGCGCATAAATAACTGAATGGCATATATAGTCCAGTAGTGCTCTTCATTAACAGTCTAGCTCCAAAAAATCTATTTGTGGCAGCAGATATTTTTTGCATTGTGGCTGGCTGCAGGATAAATGTGTGGAAAACCCTGAATCTTCACTTGCGCTGTGAAGTATGACGTGGTGAAATTATGAATGTATATGAAAAACACATCCAAATTCTGATATGATTGTTTTCACGGCGGTCACATGGCCATTGATTGGATATGTACTGGATTCAGGACCACATATGAAAGTGGGCCAGATGTGATTAAAAAAAAAAAAAAAAGCGAAGAATTTCTTTGTCTTCAAGACACTAAACACACACATATATAAGTACTTGATCACTTATAATCAGTTAATATCAATCTAAAATCAACGATTTTGATGGGGAAATCTATGTTTCCCCAGTTATATACTTACAGGAAAGCTCATGAATACAACAGACCTTCACCTCCTAATCTGCTATGCAACTGTGGCCTCACAGCTGACTGACAGGAGACGCATGGCCAAATATTTTAAGCTTTAAATGAGAATTGAACAAGAGGAACTTGTAATGTGTTTTTTTTTTTTTTTTTCATTTCCTTTTTCATTCAGTCAGAGCCACTTATGCATGCCTACTGAGACACACCACATCTTTAATTGGCTTGTTCCATCTTATTCAAATTCATATTCTAAATATCATTACGTTGTTTTTTTCCCTCCAACCCATTAAAGTTGTGTGTTGAAACAAGCCCCTGAGACAGGACCCCTGAATGGCAATGTACCTTATCAAAAACACAGGCTGAGGAGGGGAATACTAAAGAGGGCCTGCGAGATGAAGCAAGACTGTTGTAAAAGCACCATCAGTGATGTTTAATGTATTTTGTACAACATTGTGTTTTCAGTGATGCACTGATATTACACTATTTATTTCTTAAATCTTTATATACGCCTTACTATTTGGAAAACCAAAATGAATTTACACTGACTTTAACCATGCATTTAAGGCCCTGTGCACACATACACAGATATAAAAAAATCTGTCCACACAACCTGAGTTTTATAAAATATCTCCATCCACACAAGAAAGCAAATACAATTCCAAACACTCACCAGAAGTATCTGTTTATAACAGTCTCCCCTCATCACACACAGGAAATAGAGTGCGCAGACTAATGCTGAGTTCACACCAGGCGTAAAAGCACCCAACATGTTAATTGTTGCGCCACTGCCTGTCAGCAGGCAGTTCACGCTTCACACCAGGTGTGCAGGTCAGCAGTGATTCTCTATCTGTGCTCCTTTCTAATCACACAGAGAGCTATGTCCCTGTCTCTCTGTCCCTGCGTTCGTGTGTTTGTGTCTGCGAGAGCATGTGTGTGCATCAATATGTTTCTGTCTGTCTCTGTGTGTCTGCACGTCTCTCTCCTCTCTGTAGGCACAACTGACAAGAACTTTTGAAGCACTGGATGCATGGTTTATCATTTATCATGATCAAATTATTAGTTTCATATCTAATATAGTGTTTATATTATTCATAATAGAATATTTAGTGTGTTTTCCTGCCAGGTTCACTTGTAGCTTGCGGAAAAAATAGACCAAACACCAAACTAATGCTGCACATCGTCACCCTGCTGTGGAGCTCGGGGCTGTGACGCATCCAGTGTCAACGGTTTGACTGCTTAACAGAGGTGTCGGAAGCAAGCAGCTGGCACTAAAATCAGCTTCAAATCCGGTCTGCGTCCAGTGTGAACCCAGTGTAGCGTTACATTTTTTCAAAACGATGACTTGAGATCTCATCACCCTTGATTCCCCCTTGATAAAAGGATGAGGAGCTCACTGAAAGATGTATTTAATGCTCTGGACGTGCAAAAATTTCCCCTCCACTGCTCATCAAAACCAGTCCCATTCTTAAAATTGCCCCATCGTCTTCTGATTAATCAGTCTTGATCCAAAATAGACAATTTTGGAAGGCTTAAAACTGTAGGCGCTGAGAAGGACCAAATAACATCAACACAGCAAACACAGCAGTCGACTGTGTTTGTCCATTAAGTGGTGCAATACTAATATTAAGTGTAGTGATTAGGTCAAGCTGTGCTAAAAACCATAATTAATCTGGTAGCTCGCTGATGTTGTTATTGTTTCTGGCCCATACCCATTACACAAAGAAACAATGGGCAAAGGCTCGTTTTTACAACTCCACACAGAAACAGAGTAACCAGCGTTTTAACAAAATCTTCACTTCCGAAGCCGTTTTAATAAATCTCAGTTTTAGTGACTTAAAACTCTGTCTGTGAACAAGAGGACAACATGTAGAGAAACATTTACGTTCACAAAAGTATCTCTACACATGTAGACAGCAAAGCAGTGGCACTCTATATTTTTCAGTTGGTCAGTGTGTCCCATTGTAGGTGAGTCATAAGTGAATTGTGCAAAAATAATTAATGCCTCAGTCAGCACTATAAATATTCAGAGAGTTGAAAACACAAGTTAACCAACTTTTAAAATAACAACAGATAGGTGTATAAACTCATATTTTGTGTTTATTAAACTGGGCTTGAGAAATGCTGAACAAGGTGTGATGTATTCTCTGCTGCCAGCTTTCACACTGAAAAGACAAATTGTAAAATATGAGAAAGTAACCTATTGCAGCAACATGTGCACTTCAGAGCCAGTTTTCTTTATTTACTGGCAATATGTATGGTGTGACAGTGGCCACAGATGGCTCAAAAAATGACAAAACAGAAGAATATAAAACACACACACACACACACACACACAAGCACACACACATGCACACACAAAACAACAACAACAAAAAAAAACACACCCAATTATAAAATTCACACATACACATATTTGTGCACTGGCTCACATTAGGTGCCCAAAATGATTAAAGATTTGAGGATTGGCATGCAGATAGATCGGGCCTACCTTAAGGCTCCAAGATCCAAGGTTTCAGAGCACCCACCAGAGTTTGTATCTGGAACTACTTCATACCGCAACCACAGTGTGCCGAAGATGAATAGAATAAAACTGATAATGGATTCAGGAAATAGGCAGAGGCTGAATTTAATGTAAGACCACTGTGGGGTAGAGGTGGAAGAAGAGTGATCACAGTGTTAGGGAGTGACTGCTTCTGCATTCATTCAACACCATCCTGCACTGTGGCAGCGTGTCTGCAAGCAGAGAGGAAACTGGCCCAACTCTGTTCTGCCATTTAGCTCCACATGGCTTTCTGCTTGGCATTCTGCTGCACAGATCTTCTTGTCAAACACATCATGGATGGGTAGAGCCTTCAAAGTTAATATACAGCCCGCACACAAAAAGTAAATTCACCCCTTTCTACATGTACGCTTCTTTTAATTTGAAATATTTTCCAAATGTTAATCACGCCACTAGCTAAAAGGCGTTTAGAAAACCTGACAATCAGTTCAGCCCACAGTCTGGCCTGCAAATTACCTGCTGTTTGGAAAAAGGATTGACATGTTGCTAAGATACCTTGACAGGGTTGTTAAGGCGAGGGACAGGAGAACACTGAGCAGACATGAATCCTGCCTCAAATGAGACACATGGCAAAAGACTGTATTGGAGTAGAAATGTCATGCTCTCAGTAATGTCTCCATCAATAACAATAAATCAGAAGGTGTTAATACGGCTGCGTTTTGATAAGCCGAGGAAAAGGATCAGACCCGTATCCTCTTCACGTGTTTCATCTGCTAATAATTGGTTGTTATTGTTGTCACATCTGTCAAAAAATCAAGATTTAGAGGAAGGTAAACGATTTTTTTTAAAAGAGGAGAAAAAAACAGGAGTCAAGAAAGAGATGAACAGAAGTACAGTTTTACTGTGTGTATGTGTGCGTGCGTGCGTGCGTGCGTGCGTGCGTGCGTGCGTGCGTGTGTGTGTGTGCGCGCGCGCGCGCATGTGTGTGAATGTGAAAGACAGGACGTAAAAAGGATGAAATAGAAATGCGAGACAGCACAATCAAAGGACTGGGTTTAAATGAGCTTAAAGGCATAAATATTTTACTCACCTTTATTTTTAAATAGTTTATGTGACTTATGAGTAGCAGTATGTGACTTGTTTGACTGTGGAGAACTTTCTTCAAAAGTTAGAAATACATAAATTTTACATTCATGAGGGACCACATTGAGGTAATGTTGAAGAAAAGCATAGCATCAGCTCCCCGATGGCAAGGAGGGTAGGCTTGTGCTGACAATGCATGACTTAAGCACACAAACACACTCGCACTCCTTCTCTTTCTCACTATCTTGTCACAGGAGGATGACTTAAGATAAGAGATGCTTACTCTCAACAAGCTAAACATAACATGTATGTTCCAGTGGTATACTCACATGTTTTTGCAGACTAAATCTCTCCTTCTTACCTTCTTTGGCCACTGAGAAGTATAATTAGAGATAAGAATGTGATGCTATATAATCTATTTATGGATAGGATATGTTTAATACCCCATATGTATGGTGTCCCTGAAAGCTCGACACACTGCAAAAACATATGCAAAGAGACAAAGCACCAGCAAAAAAAGAGTACATCCTTACCAAACATGCACAGCATTAAGAAAACATAATGCAGCAACATTAGAAAACAATCATATACAGAAGTGTGCTCAAGAAAAACAACCGAAATGGATACAAAACAAACAAAAAAACAAAGATAATAGAACGGCCAAAAGAAGAAATGCCAAAATGCCAAAACAGAAACAATTTACAAAACAACAGACCTAGAAGACTGCTGTTCATGTTCTGTGTCCTGTGTAGGATTCAGGGGGATAAATTAGAAGAAAATGGAATATAATATCAAAGGTATGTTTTATTTAATGTATAAAAATAATAATCATGTTTTCATTACTTTAGAATGAGAAGTCTATGTCTACACGGAACGGTTCCTTGCTGATGGAGATCGCCATGTTCACGCCATGTTTCTACAGTACACCAGAATGTAAAAACCAAAACACTGGCCACATATACTGCCATTTGCATTTGCGCTTTAATGCCATGTGCGTTTTTTTGCTTTATTTTGTGGTTCAATTACAAGGCTAAATCATCAGGTCCATTTTTTTTCTTTTGGAGAGAAAGAGACCTCTGCAGATAATTTGGTGCCTTTAAAAAACCTCCTTAACGATGAACGCTGAATTTATTTTGACCTGGAAAAGTTTCAGCTGTTTACAATCTACAGTCCTCACCACTTAATGCCATTATATCGCCCATTATCTTAAATACTGACCCTTTAATTAATATCACATCATGTTGTCGTGTCACGTTAAGCAGGTAATACGATCAACTGTGATTTTTTTTCTAAACCTAACAGTAGGGACACTAAAAGTAGGAACAAACACCATATGTGCTCTTATGAGTTGACGGCTTTACACTACATTTAGTTGGTTGTGTTTTCTAACTTTGCAGCATTTTATTAAATTGGTGAAGACAGTTTCTTCTTTTGCTTTAGTTTTGCCTATTTGCATGTGGCTTTTTAAAGATACAGGGTATGGTCTCAGGGCCACTGTACACATAATAGCACATAACTTTACAATCAAACCTTCTAAAGAAGAAATAACAACAATCCCCATAGACCCATACAGTGAGTGTAGGGGCATTGAGCAAATCATAAAACCTAATCTACTGGCACATGAGCAGAGAGGGATATTATCACATAATCTGTATCAAAGCAGTGAAATAGAATCTGGTGAAATGTGGCCTCGCCTAAATTACCACCACCTATTAATAATCGGCCATGACATGAAGATATTAGGGCTGTGACAAGACCATTTATGTCAAATCCTTTGTCTAACCCCAATTACAAGCCACATTATGATTCATTTACTTCAAACAAAAGCCTTCCCATATGAGCAGAGTATTTCTTTTTAGATAAAGAACCATCTTTTCAAAGCCTACATATTTTTTCTGGTGTGATAGGGTTGTGTACCATGTCAGGTTTCTTCAAATCACATTTTCTACAGAAATTTCATCTGAAATGCCGCCTCCTTGCTTTGGATTCTAGTCCTGACGATTTGATTCATGTCCTCTGGGTTCATTATTTGATGTCTTTAATAAAAAAAAAAAATAATTAATACATTTTTTTTCAGGCTAAAAGAAAATAAAAATATAAAAGGAGAGAGGTTGCAATTTTTGGGACTGTATGCCACTGAAAAAACAGCACAATGGGATGAATCAGAGCTACCAAATAAGGTCACATTAGTAAAATCTACACAGTAACTGCTTATAAAGCAGTTGTGCAGCAAAAGTGATGAAGAGAGAGCGACACAAAGGCCACACATAAATTAGATCACATTATATAATGTCTTTCAGCTGTAAAATCAGTCTGGAATACTCGCTGTCAGTCTGAACTTATCACCAAATTTCTATCTCAGCCCTGGAGAGCTCCATTTCAGTTGTATTGTTTTAATGTTCTTTAATGTGCAGGTTTTAAATTTGTACTTTACAATGTAGTTAATTCATTTCAGTCCAAATTAAGTCGATCTGTAACTGAGCAGCAGCTTGTCATCCCTGTAGGCCAGATGCAGTGGGACCAGATATTAAGCTGGACGTATCATAAGCTTCTGCAACAACTTAAGACCCATTTAGCAACAATACTTTTCACATCATCCCTATGCCCCTCTATGACTGGCAAAACCGAGTTTTATTGTCCATTACGATGCAGAAAACATAACATTTTTAGTGTTTTTTTTCCTTGAATTTATTACTCATAAAATATCTGCACTGCAACTTGCAATAGCATCAAAACAGAGTCTAATGCACTGCGAAATCTCAGATAACACCCACCCGAAATCACAGCTACTCCAAACAAGAGGCACTTGAGCTGCCAAATGTCACACAATTTCTCCTCATGAACATGCAAATTTATTCAACCAGGTACTCCAAAACCTAATTTACTCTTTAAGTGTATACTGTACCTGCTGTGTAAGTGCTTCACTGTGTATTGTTGTTGAATTATGGCATTTACAAGAATGAAACTACAAACACAGACACGCTTGATCGCATGATACAGATAGATACTGATAGATTATTATAAAAATATGAAATGAAACTTGATATTTAAATCGAATTTCACTCAGTCAGACCCAGACTCTGATAAGGAGATGAGACTCTGATGAGACTCAACTCGCAGACGTATCTGAATAGTAGTATTTGTTTATATTGTTAGCTTGTAGGCTAACTGTCGGTGGCTGACACAGAATAAGTGCTTGTAAAATATACATTTCTAACTAACATGATGGAGAAGATTTTAGAAGAAAGCTTCAGGGTCCATTGTACATCCAAAAACTGCACATCCTATCATGTTTGCTATCAAAGCTTTCACTATGCTAAAGCAAACTCTGTTCTCTGTATTAATCGTGGATATATAAACAGAACTTGATCCAGCATTTAAGGTGGTGCCTCGCTCAGTCCTTTAATAGTTGCTCAGTGGTGCATGAAGCCAAAGAAGTTTGACTTTTCGGGTATAAAATGACTCCGATCTTTTGGATCATTGGGCCCACAGAACAAGTGCACTAGAGACTTCGCAGACCGAGTGGCTTGAGTCAGCTACTTCTGGCTTAGCCATCTGCTAACTTAAATGGGTATAAAATCAAAAGACCATGTGGCTCTTACATATTTTCAAAATGTAATCGCACTGAATAGATCATTCCTTGATCAAGTCATGTTGCCTGGGTTGTGACGCTTAAAAACATCCACTGATTACCAGACATTTCTTTCCCAAGGTGAAGAAAAGCCTTGGAAATTTTGTTTTTTTGCCCACATGGCATCACATCATGAACTTGTAAGTTGTAGATATGAGGTTTGGCCACTTTGACAAATTGTCTTCCAAGTCCGACGCAATTCCTGGGTCCTGATACTGTGCTAGAGGTTTCAGGTTTCTTTGCCGGTGTTGTGTGGCAGTCTATTCGTCCGTCTATGTTGTATGTGTTTCCCATTTTAGACAACAGTTGTCCATCGTATTGGTGATATACCTAGCTTGCCCATGTTTGGTTTTTTTTTACTGTTTCCAACAGTAAAGTGAACAGCCATCATCCCCTAAGAGTAGGGGAATATGAAAACACCTCTCTAGTGATAAACTTCACACAGATCCAAGTCAGTATAGTTAAGGTCAGACATTTTAGTGGACATAAAAATAAGAAAAACACATTTTTGAGTGGAGTGGGACTTTAAGTTTCTATAAAAACTGCAAAGTAACACATTGGGCAGATGACAGAGAACCCATTATTAAGACTATAAGCTATTAATCATGACCATTTTTCAATCCTTATGGACAAATAAAAGGTGCTTGATGGTGCTGGTGGAAGTTTTATAGTCTAGGAGTGGTATACTGGAGGCTTGCCAGTTTTTAACAAGGCTAAACTGTAAACTTGACTTCATCTTTAGCTTTATGTGAGTGTCTTATAGCATACATCTGTTATAGTCCATGGAACAAAGGCAAGAATCAGATAAAAGATCTGCACACTGTATTAAAAGGTAGTCCATGGAACACCCACACAGCTAATTATTTCACTAGCTCCATCATTTAGTCCACCACTGTCTCAATACTGCCCTTTCCTGCTCTCAGAGTACACACATTTAACTTCTAAATGAATTGTAGGCATATATATTTATATCATACACACATGGAGACACACAACACAGAACACTTCACTAGCCTATCAGTTGTGCATGTAGAGCAGGTCTGTAAGCTGTTCTCCTTATTAAGGTGGAGTTTAAGCGACGGACCTCCTGCTGAGGCTGAGTGGGAGTACAGCCTCTACAAACATCCCCAGCTATCCCTTACTCTTTTAATCTCAGTAGACTGGACACACACACTTATACACTTACACTTACACACACACACACACACACACACACACACACACACACAATATAAACTCAACACTCAACCACAACATCAGAAAACACTGATTCATTGTCAAGAGTGTGACATAGTAACTACTATGTGCCCCACAGTCTGTGACTTATATATGTGTGTGTGTGTTAGCACTCAGGAGTAAGGACAGTTGTGGTAGGTAAATGCATTTTGCTTGAGTGAGACTTTAAGTTTAAGGTTTAGGTTTAGATGAAGCTAATCGTTTTTTTTATTTTTAGCACAAAAATCTGAGTCCAGGTAGGACAAATTCAACATAACCTTTTATTTCTGATTTGTGCGTGAGTACCTTATGTTTCGTCTTTGGAGTCAAAGTTTGGATATCTTATGCAGTTAGACTCCATTACATTTTTAAATCATTATATCATGAAGTATATAAGTGTCAGTACTAATAGTGAAGAACAGGGTTCCCACGGTCATGAAATGCCTCGAAATTTATGAAATAAGAAAAACACTTTTCAGTCTTGGAAATGGTTTGGAATTAAAAGAATGTTTTGGAAAAGTTTTGACTATAAATTGTTTTGGCTGTTGTATAAAATATAGTCAAAAAAATATGTTTCTTGCTTCACTAATAGAAAATCTAGTGTTGGGCTACGTGACCGTTGAAACATCACTAGTATGATGTAATACATGCATCCATTGCCCCCTTTTAGAGGACAGAAATGTGTTGTCACGCAGTAAGAAAAACAGAAAGATGCTGAATAGCTGTTGTGCAGCCAGCAAACCAAAGCTTTCACGCTGAGATTTGAGGCACATAAAATGCATGAATATTCACTGTCAGTGTGGTAAAACGCCAAATGATGCATGTGACATTTACCACTGATGGACAGAAAATGTTAGCTTGAGTGCAAGGTGGCTGCCGCACAGTCATAAATACCAGCATTAGCCTTTCATCTCAAACTAAATCTTAACCTATAGATCAAACAGTTGGCTCTTAGGTTGCTCATTCATAGACAACACTTAGGTTAACGACACCTGGTGATTGAATCAAATATGTATAGATGTCAGGCAAATGCCTGGGAAGTGTGTTTAATAATGTGTGGCTGAATTGCTATATAGGCCTACATACTTTAAACTACTTGAATAAAGTCATAGTATCTGTTGGTAAAAATTTGTCCGAACCCTGGAAATGCTAATTGCTATATGTCTTGATCTACAATATTTCATAGTTATTTTTTTGTATTCTATTTTATATAAAATAATTCACAGTAATCCAGGCAACCTGCAATTTTATTCGAAAATTGCCTGTCAGTAACCAATACATTTAGCTTTACAAACTTATAACATAAAAATTCATAACCTCTCAAACTCATGACAAAATAGTGGCTTGAAAACATGCATAATATCAAGTGTAACATTCAGCAGCTGTGTCGAATCTTTTAAAAAAAGGAAGATAAACACATACACTTGCGTATCCGTTCCAATCAGTCCTCATACACCATTAAATTGTACATGTATGCGTTTGTGTATGTGTGTAAGCAAGAGGGAGTAATCTCTAGACCATGTTTACCTTGCTGGATTGCTGAGAAGCATACTCCACTGCTGAGTGCACATGTGAGATGAAGCACTGGGAGCTTGCTCATAAAGTAAAAAGCATAAAGTTGGCTCTTTATGTAATACCCTCTCATTGGAATGATACTGTAGTGATGACAGAAAAGACATGAGGTAGTGAGTGGGGAGACTTCACTTAAACTCAGAGGCAGGAGTACTGCTATAACTTCTGAGTCCCCTGACTAAAACCCTGAAACAATAATTATTTATAATCTCCAGCATGTCCCAGGACTCCTGTCTGGCTCTGAGCTCAATCTTTCAGAGGCTGTGCACCTGTTCTGTGGTTGTAAGGTGGCAATGTGTATAAGATTGCTTGCCCTTGCTGGAGCCAGCAGTATTTGATTTTTCTAACCTATATTTTAAAGCAGTTTTTCTTGTTGTTTGAGTCCTAATGAGCCTCAAGAAAGGAGCTGGATCCAGTTTACCATGTGGCAGCAATACCATTGCAAACAGTAAACCTCAGTCTAAATATCAACAACGTGAACACCCTGGACCAGGCTTATGTAAGCCAGTGCAATTTGTGAACTGCTAACCAAGGCTGCTATTTGCTGTGCAAGTAGTAAACAAAGAAAGGACAGCATAAACATAATAATAATAATATGGCTGTGTTAGACTTATTAGACTTTAGGGGCAAGAGATTGCTGATTTCTATTTCTGCATACAGTCCGTCTTTTTCATAGATACCCTGCGGCTGTTGAAAGACTGGCAAGGTATGTGTGAAAGGCTCTCAAACAGACCACTTTGAATTACTGTAAAAGGTAAAAGGGCACCATGTTTAGCTTCTTAAGTGCTTCACACTCCATCAGCCCCCATCTGGCCCCAGAAAATTGTAAGGACTTAGCTTTCTTCCTTGTCAATGGCTTTCTTAAAGCCGGGCCATGATTTAGTTCAACTGTCACTGCAGATTTAATGGGATATTATTCATGCAGCAAGACAGGCAATAAAAATCGCAAGGCTTTGAATGCCGTGTGAATCCCCCCTAAAAAAAAAATGGTGACAACTTTGAAGGAGAAATGAGAAGAAGAAGAGAATGAGAAATATGAGCATGTTCATGTTTGTGTTTTTCTAAGTTACATTGAAGCACGCTGATTTCATTAAAAAAATATAGTTGACAGGCTTACCTGTTTGACCTGCTGAGCCAGCAGCTACGAAAGGACATCTCATCATCTTTAGGTTGTTCAGCTTGTGTTTTAGCACATTCATTTCGACTGGAAGTCTTTTACACACTATAGTCAGCAATATACTGTAGCTTTAGCACTCAGGCCTCTGCATACCCTGTAAGACGAAAGGTGCTTGTTGAAAATTACAAAGCCACTGCCCCAAGCAGTCACTTTCAGCTGTGTATGGTTCAAATGTGCAGTGAAACCTATTTTAATCTTGGTGACCTTTGGTCTGTCATTTTCCATCTGAACTGGGATATATGGTGACTGTTCTGAGGTTTTTATCTCAGCAGCTCTCAAGAAATGGTGGCCTGATTCATGGTCCTGCAGGACAGACTATGCAGCCGTAGGTGAAATTGAAAGGCCAGAAGTGCCCATAAAACTGGACAGTTGACTTACAGTATCAGGATTCTAGAAATACATAGCATTCAAACCATAATCAGTATGCCCATGAAAGATAGTCCACTTTTATTTTTAACTTTGTTCTTCAGTTGCATTTTCACATTTTCCCCCTCTAAGAGCACAAACAGTATGTTTCATGCGTGGCTAGCCCAACATTCTATGTCTATAGCCATCCAGAGTTTTGATGTTACTTTGAGATATAAACTACTGAGATTAACCCCAATGAGGCTGATTGGAATTTCAGGACTAGTCAAAAGTATTACTGTGAAAATATTTTTTTCAGTCATAAATATAGAGCTGGATACTGACCTTGGGAGTTTTTGGGATACTGGCCGAATTGTGTGGTTACTACAGATTACTCATTCGTGTTAAGTCCATCCTTGCCAAATGTTGGTACCTGACAGCGCAATTGAGTGAGAACACTGTGTTTAGACAAGAAGCAGAAGCGCCTCAAAGCACCCCAAGGCCTAGAGGGCAGTCATGAAGCACCAACTGACAATGGAGCTCCACGGGGCTTAATTCCAGACAGGAGGTGAGAAAACCCCATGCCTGGAAGCTATTCATTGAGCTTAGTGTCTCCTCCATTGGCTGCATCATATACTGGTCTGTCTGCTGTTCCGCAGGCTTTCCAGCGAGCCAAAACTATTGTTGCAGCGCTGATCTGCGTAAATATTTATTATAACCGAGAAAGTGCCAAATAAAGGTACAGTTGGGTACCATAACTGAATTCCAGTTACCTGAGCCGGTATCATTTAAATTGTAGACGGCACCCAACACAAATTAACTAATGTCCAATGTATAACACCAAGTAAACTTCTGCAAGATAACATTTTATAAAGCCCTGCTACTCAGTATTCATTCAGTGTTACACAACGTCTCATCCAATGCTGTGGAAAGGTCAACAATAAGCTGCTTCTGTGAGTCAACAGCCAACTCTACTGTACAGTCTCCTCCATTGCCTGGTCAAGCACTCTGTTTATTGTCTGCATACACTGTTCAGATCTCCCCATTGTTGTGTTTTGAGTCTTTTGCCACAGTGGACATGGTCAATAAAAGAAATTGACTGAAACTGCAGCATTCTCATCACATTTGTCATACTGGATTTGGCATGCCACCAAGCAACCTTTGCCTCATGCCCACTCTGGTTTCTTGGAGAATACTGTACCATGACAACTCAGTTAAACCGTGTCTTTATAGTAGAAGTATATTATATAATGTACATTAAAATGATCTTATTTAGCAGTACTGGTAATAAACTATACTCCAGGTTATCTTGACAAATATTAGATGAATCGCTATAAATATTTTGCTGACATTTATACAGAATTGGTTACCTTCACTCACCAGAAGTGATTAATAATCTTGTATGGCAAAAAGTAAATAAATTATGTCAGTCACCATTGGAGATTTGCTGAAATAGACCTACTTCACGCCAGACTCTCAGCACTACAGCATGTAAGTTGATTTACCACGTTTTCATTTTTTGCATTGCCTCTCAAGACTGGTGGCAGCATGAAACATATGAGCATAAATATTTGTTTTGCAATTCTTTGATCGACATTGGTTGTCCACCGCTGCTTCTGTCGCACTTTCTCTTTTGAGCTGGGTACCAAAGAGAAGAATGGCCCTGAGAGCTCAACTCACTGCAGATTAAGAAAACATTAATTTGACACATACACAGCATTTAAAAAAACATCTTCACCAATTTGTTTTGTCTATTTGCATGTGTTTTTCAATTTGTAGCTTGTTGAGCTTTCAGGGCCACCATAGGAAAGAGATTCTAGTTGCACATTGCCAGAGTAGATCAACTTAAAAGAAAAAAATGAAGAGCATGGTGAAAGTACAGTTTAAAATAAAATTTACCAAGAAGTGGCACTTCACAGATAAGGGGGTGAGGAGTGATTGGCTTTTTTTATGACAGCAAAGCCAACACAATGAGCTGTAGTGTTTGCTGTAGGTGCTTGACAAATAGGACCTGCTTGTTTGTGTTTGCTTTTTATCTTATGCAGTTTTGGCCTGTTGGAAAAGTTTTTTCACTTTACCATCAAGAGAGACCAAAAGGTTAGGTTTGACCCTCCATTTATGGTCCCAAAATGATTAACCTAAAACTTAAGTGAACACCTGACCAACTTTAGCATCACCATGACGTGAACATTGTACAGTTTGTATGAAATATTTTGGCAGCTTTTGGATGCATTGATGTCCTCAGACTTAATCCTGAAAAATTTGTTAATCCTTTGATTTTTCATAGAGTGCCACCAGCAAGTAAAGGTTTTCAGTTACCCTGTTAAACGTTGGCACATTGGTTACTTGAATTGGCACAAATTTGGCAGATATTCATAGTTCTAACACAATGTGTTCTACTGGCTTTGATAATCCTTGATCACTTGAAGTTTCTTATTTTTAGCTGACAGTTGCTTATGGGTTTTGGAAAGGTGAACAATGCTGCAGGAGTAATTATAAAATTCTTTATGGGTGTTTTAAATACAGTTGGTTTGTTTGATATACATCTGACTAATAGCAAGATCTTATGTGGGATGGCTAGAACAATATCAAAGTTTTCAAATGCCACTTCTCAGTGCTTCCATAATGCTGGGTGTGATCGATTTGCTTTTGTATTTGCTTTTGCAGAACCATATGGTTGCAATTATCTTAAATTACCCTACATATTTGCTGGTTTCATATTTATTCAACAAAGAAAATGATTTGTGTCAACATTTTATCCTTTTTCACATTGATTCAGCTACGTAAATTAAAACCAATAAAGCTATTTAGAACAGACATATTTTTCAACCTTATTTATGATGATGGTCCCTGACCAACTAATGGTGACTAAAATGTACTACCTTGGTGTTGGTGCCGGTGAATTCAATGGAGCTCTGCACTGGATATTATTGAACCTTTTGTTATCAGGAACTTGGCGATTGTTGCAAAGGCTTCAGTGCAAGTCACTGTTGTCAATTTTAAAATCACAGGTTATTTAAACCAAAATTGGTGGCCTTTAGTAATTTGTTTTAAAAAAAAGTGCTTCCTTAGAATTCCAAAAGAGAGGGACTGATCTGCTTGCAAAGAGGAAACAAAAAACAGCAAAAAAAAACCCGAAGAAAGTGTATAATGAAAGTCCTTGGCCAAAAAAAAAAAAAAAAAATCCACAATCAAAAACAAAATCCCCAATCACTTAGTACATTCGATCAAAGAGAGGATAAAACCAACCATAATGTGAATAATAGAATAATATAATTGGTTATTCTTTACAAAATTCCTCTTACTTTCTTTGTCCAGTGCCTTGTTGTGTTTTATTTTAAGTGCTGTGAGCTGAATCATGCTCCCACAGCTGTCACTCTTTTTCAACCTGATTGTTATGCCTCTCCGCTGGCAGTAGCTGTGGCCGGAGGCATTATGTTTCTGAGTTGTCCGTCCCATTCTCATGAATGCTATACCTCAGGAACGCCTGGAGGGAATTTCTTCAAATTTGGAATAAACATCCACTATGACGACATGATGTACTGGTTAGATTTAGTGGCCAAAGGTAAAGTTGCTGTGATGTCATGGCCACCCTATTCTCAGTAACGTCTGGAGGGAACTTAATAACATCTGGCACAAATGTGCCATAGGACTCAGGATGAACTGATGAGAATTTGGTGTTGAAATGCCAAAGGTCACTGTGACCTCATAAAACACGTTTTTGTTCAGAATTCAAGAATAAATGCGTTAGATTATGTCAAAATTTTACACAAATGCCTTATATAATAAAACAATGAACAATAACATTATATATTAAAACTGTCAAAGGCCAATTTTAAACTTTGTGGCCATTATTCAGCATTGTAACTTATGAACAGAACAGGAGATTGCTTTCTGCATACGTATATTGAGCTTCGGGTGATTGCCGTTGCACCATTAGATGAAGCTCTATCAGCCTACTGTTCTCTGTAAAAAAAAAAAAATGGTTTTAAAGTGAAGACAGCGTGTTTTGTTCTGGAAATTATTCACTGGAATTATACATGTCAAAGTAGTGATTTCACCCCAAGAATACACAGAATACTTTTTATGAAACTCCCTCAGAGTTTTTACTACATATATGATAGGGATCACAAAAGACATGGATGTTAACTGCAACTTAATGTGCTGGCATGGAATACAACAGTGAGGCAGTGATTTTAACAGTAACTTTTGCGAAAACGTATTAAATTTCTTTCAGACAGAGCCCAATAAATTGAGATAAATTCTGGATTTAACTTATTAAATGCACACATGGCTCGAAATCCTTTAGAAAGAATGTTATCAGCTGCAAAAGAATGGAAATAATTTACACTGATTGGTTCTTGTTCTTTTTTACCTGACTGCTGTGCTTTGAAACACAATCTGTAATACCTGCTCGTGCAGTTAATACACCCATACACCGCACACAAAATCATAATCACGATTATTTTGTTCAATATTGAAATCACAATTATTTACCACGATTAAGCATTGACTTTGTTAACATGTTGCATTTATTGAACATAAAACCACCTCCTGTACCAACCTCTATAAACAGGTGAGCTTTAATTTTGCTTAATACTTTCCCCATTGAGCTTCTTTTAATTCCTTGAATTAATTACTATTGAGTTCCTTTTTATAATGTGTCCTGAACTGATGACTGTGTTGCGGTTGATGTCGATGCGGTTGTCCTTTTCTTCTATTTTTTTTTTATTATTTGGTCATAGCCTACTTTGTGTTTAAACTTAAGATGATTAAAAAGATTTGACACGTTGCCATTTGGTGCAGACACCACCGAGTAGCAAATCTTGCTATTTATTCTTTTTTGCTCCACGTCGGATGCCTTGTATCCAAAGTGTCCCCACACAACTGAATTTGTTCTGCCTAATTTGCTCACCAAACGCTGTTGCTCTTCTTCCGTCATCTTTCCTCGTGCTGATACAACTTGCCTCGCTGGTATTATCGACTGCAAGTGTTTAGCTTAGGCTGAGGGAAGGAGGGGCAAAAATGCATATGCACGTGGCATTCAGGGCACATGACAAAATAAGGTGACAAATGTCATTGTTTTTTCTCAGTTACATTGTTTTTGTAATTGTCGGGAGCCAAAATTGAAATTGAAAATGAAAATGAAATTCGATTGATTGCTCGCCCTAAAACACACTTGCACACAGGTTATACCCTTTCATGTTTGACTGAAAACTGGATTTGTGTTCTTTTTTTTCATTTGTATTGAAACATGAATTGTTGTTCCATCACTGATTCTCAGAGGTACTGACTGTGATCTATTTGCTCATTCAGTTTATGACTGAATGGATTTGAGCTGTGACAGGTGTGTGGATAAGCAAGTCTGCAAATATGTGGCAGGCAAAATAAAAAGGCATGGCGGTGCATGGCTCACATGGTGAAGGGCTACATATAACGAAACTATATAAGGAGCCCAAATGGTGCTCAACCTGCGTGGGACAAAAGCTCATCTCCCTTCTTTTTCAGCTGCACTTACCATTGTCTGTATTGTCATCTGTCAGATCTTCCTATTGGCCTGCATATGATGTTATATATATCGAGTTTTTAGCAGCGGGCTGGCAGTTCTGTTTAACTTGGTTCCTTCTGTTTATTTCGGTACATCTGCAATAATGTTTTTTTTTTTGGCTTCATAGCAGCAGTGAAAAGTCACTGCTTCTTTTAACGCTGTTGTTGGTCACCACTAACTTACATGTGACTCGTAAGTTGCTTCTGTAAATTCTATCTTCATCTGTTGCTGACTGTCACCTTCTGTTGTTTGGTTTGGTTTGGTTTTTCTACTAAAAGCTTCTGTCTGCTGTGGCTGAAAATGGTGCGGATGAGAGTGAACTAAAAAAGTTCAGTTGTAGTCTTAAAAGCCAAACCAATGAGTGAAGACATTATAAAGCTGAAGGAAACTGCACTTCTCTGTGGATTCATCACTACAGTGCAGGCAACTCTTTATACATACAAGTAGTCATGTCCCTATATCTATATGCAATAAAAACATTAATTATAGCCACAAGTTAGAAAGATCAGTTAGTGTTTTTTTTCATACATAGTTGTTCTTATTTTGTTTACTTTTAACTACATTGATGCATTAGAATCCTTTAATTTTACCATGAAATCTCACAGAAACAAAGGTGTCTACTGCAATGGCACTGTTACCCAAAAGGCCTTTTTATCCCCTCTTGAAAATAAAATGAAATATCAAAAAAGATTTTATATCACAGTGTAAAAGACCTGAAGATGAAAGAGTGCGCTCGCCATATATTTTCAACTTGGTGGTACAGAATAGGAAATTAAACAAAACATGGGGTATAAATCTTGGCACCTTCGATAGTGTGCCAAAAGCAAAACAAGCAGGCCAGGGGGAAAGAGAGGAGCAGACAGGAAGCTTTAGAAAATGGATCACGCATTTTCATACATATTTATCATGGGTAAACAATGATATTTCAAAGTAGATGAGGTAGCTTTGTGCAAAGTTTGCAAGCAGGCGACAAATAAGGTGCATAAGGTTGGGGTGCATTTGCACAGTACTTGTTATTAGCCACAATTTGACTTGGAAACCACACCTTATCTTAGTTTTCCACTTGCACTCAAAATTATTTGCAGAGGTAATCAGTGCCTAAAAGGCACTTACTCTGCACAGCTGAATGGCAAGTGTGTCTTCATTCAACTTTTAATGACAAATTTAACAATTATTATCATATAACACTTTGTACACAGGGAGAGAGTGTGACTTGTGTTAAAGTCTAAGAGGCTGCCTGTGTGAATATCAGTTTCACATAAAAGGTTTGCAGATTATTCTGTGTAGACTGAGAGCAGTTTTACAGGTTGATGTTCTACTGACAGGTTGTCTCAGTCATCTGTGATTGTAATGAATGTTGACAGTTTTACAAATCAACATGAGTAAATGCTTTAACACTTGTTGTACTTGTATACAACATGACTTGCATTAAAAATCTGATCGTAGGAGTATATCAAGAGTTGGAAGACCAATATGTTACTTTTGAACAATTTTCCTCAACTCTGTTGTTAAATGGTGTTAAATGGGTTTATATGCACGTACTCTATATAATACACATGGTAGCGACATAACAGCTCCCCAAGAGTAAAGCCAAAACATATTGATTGCCAACTGAAAGTACATGCCGGATACGTTTTTCAAAGATTGGTACTATTATTTAAGGTACCTGTTTTCATGCTGATGTTCATTGTTTTTTTGTTTTTTTTGATAAGTTTGATGATTGAATGATCATGATTGACAGCCATGTGTGGCAACTGGTGTACTCGCACCCAGTGGCTACTCACAATTGGTTGGATGAGTGAACTTAATAGATTGTTTTATATAGGCTACAATCTATGGTTACATGATAGATGACCTCTGTATGTCTACATCTCTGAAAATGCAGTGAAATGTCAGACCTTTCAGTACTCAATACTTCTGGTAAAAGGGATAAGGCCTGGTTAGCAGGCAAGCTCTCCAACAATTACAGTCAGTCCCATAAAATCAATATAGAATCAATTGCAGCTGCTCATCTATGTTGTCTCTGACTCAGCTGTATGGAGAATAGAAAGTGAAGCATAAAGGCAGTGTCTAAATGATGAATGAATGTATCAAAGCAGTACAGTATGCTGTGTGATATTGTAGCATACAGTATTTACATGTCTACACAGGATGAACCCCTAGGACTACAGGTATAAATAAGACTGTGTAGGTACAATATGCCTACCTAAGCCTCTAGCTGTGGTGTTATTCGTTGTAATTGTCACCTTGAATAACAAGTAATAACTGGGAAAACTGTCAGATTGTGCTTAGGTATTATTCAGGCAAAACAGCCACAGAAAAAAACAGTGCTGATAGAGTAAATTCTCACCTCCTGTCCTGTCACTGTATTTAAAATTTTGAGAAACAGGCCAAATTTCAGCAAAAAAGGGGACTGCTTCAATGCCACTGGAATACCTTGCACATTTGCTGGAATAGAGTCTGAAAGCGAAATGTGGATTTTACAAAAACACAGCTGCTGATGCAATACCATTTGTGATTCCCCCTCCTCCTTTGGTCTCATTGTAATAATTGCCATTGCAAATGTCGTGTAACTTTTAAGAAAACCCAACTTGGTTTATGTGAAGAATCTGCAAAAATATGATATATTTATTGCTGATTGCCTGATGGTTTTTCAATCCCTTTCCCTGCTGCGGGCAGCAAAGTTATTATCGGTACTGTGCTACAAGCCTGCACTAAAGGTTATTTATCTAGTTAGTATTACAAAAGTAAAAGTTATGCGACTGTACTTGTTCTTTGGTCCGGTGTGTGTCTGTGCGGGTCGGTAGTTTGCTTGCCATGTGGTACATTGAAAGAGATGATAGGTAGGTAGATAGGGATGTAGGTAGGTAGATAGATAGACATTTTTATGTCTCTCCCTTCTCTTGTCCTGGAAGTGTGGAAGGTGACTGTAATATCCCCCCCTCCAGTCAGGGAATGATAATGTGTCTGGGTTAAACCCCTGCATAGTTATATCCTTCATTCAGGACTGCTTTACAAACACTTGCACACACACACACACACACACACACACACATACACACACACAGTGAAGGGGCTGTTGAAATGGCAGAGGTGAAGGAGAGACGTGATGATAATATTCATCTGATATAATACAGGGGCTTTAAAGGGGAAGGACAGAGTCTGGAATAACGGTTAGCGTTAAGATAGTTGTTATCATACAATCTTCCCCTCTGAAGTGTTGTTCAGCAGTGAGTGGAGGGATCCAAGATCATACAGACCTCTCACTCTTCAACGTGAAGAGCAGCATTTTCACATAATTAGTACTCCAACTAGGTACACTAAACACACATGCATGAATACACTTGCACAAACACGTGTAATCCCATTTGCATCCACATTTCTGCATGCACCGCTCACATTTACGCACAAAAAGAGAGCAATACTGATAAGAGTGTAGTGCGCAAAGAAACTCAGCCATCCCACGGGTTAGAAGAGCTTTAATGCCCTGTTCAATATTTTGTAACTCTTTCAGGCTCACCAGCATTTGTTGGAACACCTTAAATAAGATTTTACTTTCCTCTGCATTCTTTCCCAGTTCAGAGAAGCAGGAGGTAAGTACAATTGAATGTTGCAATGGTAGAAAGTCCTGACAGATGTATGCAAACACCTGTGTGATTTAAATTCCATTAATTTACCGACCAGTATGGCCATGTTGTGATTTAATGACATGACAAAGAGAGTGAAACACATGGTTGGTCGAGCTTTAGGACCTTCATGAATTAGAAAATAGAGACCAAATAAAGTAATATTGCCGGTGCATGTGGCTAATTTTGTGCTCCCAAACCTTGAAATGAGGTCATAATGAGAATAGCTTTGGCCATGGTCTGATCCCCCTTATCTAGCTAGAGTCCCTCATGAATAACTATGAATGTTATGTTGTCTCAGCAGTAGAGCTTTACACTGTTATTCTGAGTTACCCTAATAATTACTTATGTGTTCAATTGTAGCATCTAGGTCAGGGGGCAGGGTTGATTTGTGTGTGGGTTGGTGCAGGGAGCACAGCCTCATGTAAACAAGAGATGTTTTATACCATATCTGTGAAAAGCATACCGTAGGAAGAAATAAACAGTAAATAGAAAAATGTGTGATCCATGGTTCTGCTAATCCTTCATCATTTAAAAATCGACAAACTCTAATTTTAATTTTTTTAACCTATAAATCCATTTTCCAATTGACACACCACATTTAAGTATGAAAAAAAAGAAAATTGTTGCATGGTTTAAAAAGTTTCCATGTTTGTTTTGGGAACTAGGAGCTAAGTAACTTAACTAACATCAAATCAATGAGCTCTTAACACAGTCAGGAAACTAACCTACATAAATAAGTTCGGCAACCATTAGGCCAGTTCTATCTAGGGGGATGTATCATCTTTACTGGACAGCACTGTGCTTGTTTTGCATGCATAGTGGTAGTGGTGCAGGATCCTCAAGCTTAGAGAAAGCTGCCTGTGTCCTTAAAGTTGGTAGTACAGATACCCTGTCAGATTGACTAAGACTTTAATAGCTCCTGTACCATTAAAATGGCCTTGAGAACATCACCACCAGTTGCTCAGCCCTCATTCTGAAGACACATAGCTCCTGGGTAGTTCTCAGGTTTGAAGGTGCTCATCTTTGTGAATTTTGAAAAGGTTGTTGCAGAGTAAAAGAATGAGTGCTTCTCTTCCCCCAGTGGAATATTTACCATTTTAAATGAGACTGCTACAACTGTTTTACAGAGGCCTGTGTTAGGAATGCGAAGTAATCTGACCAAAGGCAAAAATAAAAGTTGCTAAATCTTGTATCTTTTATGGTAGCATTCATATAGTTTTGGGTAGAAACACAAGCAGCATAACATAACTGACTGGTCTCTGTTCAAATTTTTTTTTCTTGGGCCTTCGCCTTGTCTCAAACACAAGCACACACGTGCAAAGATACAGTCAGCCACTCCAGAATAATCCATAGCAGAAAACTGCTATTGGCATCAGTTGAATGACATAAAGATAATGGTTGAATGCAGAGTACAGGTGGTACTGATTAAGAAATGATGTGATGATTATGATTTGACAGAAAGTCTTTGGCACTGGGACTGGTGGGGGCTGATGACTGTAAAGACTAGGTAGTGATTGGGAGGTGGAGGGTACACACAACTGCAGCATGAAAGAACAACTCGCAGAAAAAAAAAGACATTTAAAACAAGAAGCAGTAAGATGATAGGCTAATACAGATGGGGTGTTGCTGTGCTATTGGTTAGCTGTGATGAGCTGACAGAACTGCTGATATCTCAATGAACAGCCCCCAACAATGACAACAAAAAAGTATCAGTGAGTATCCATGATAGGAGTGAATGGCAGATGGTATGAAAAATAAATTACAGACCTAAGCATGCAGAAGCATAGTCTTCTTAACTGAACTTTTACTATAGCATTGTGTCATCATAGAGAGGCCACCATACAACTCCCATCCTCTAAACCAGCGTTTGAACAGCACCATGGACAGCAGCCGAGGTAATTTATCAATGCTAGTTTAACAGCCTGCCTTGCACTCAGCTACCACAGCCTGATATAGAAAGGTGGTGTATATAGCTATTAAAACCAGTAGTGTAATATATACACAAGATTAGATATATTTATATATTTACTTCACAATTACAAGTAATTTTACTATTATCATAGCAGCCAATGTGAAAGAGGGCTGCTGATTCATCTACTTTAGTACTGCAGCAAAACATTTTCTCCCTACATGGGCCTCTGGTAGCTTGCATGGGTTGCACTGTCAATAATTATGCCATTGACACATCACACTAAATCCACTGTGCAAAATGAAGCTAAAATATCTGGGATATGGCCACTGCCATCTAGTGATGGTGACATCATTTTGAGCCAGAGTCTGTGCAGTTGCGATCTCTGCGGTAGTGTAGTTTCTGCCCATACAACCGTACAACCAATCAAGAGCAGTGCCATTGATTGTGAGCCAATGATTCGCACACATGGCTTGCTCTTTTCTTCCGTTTTCTCTTTTAGTGTGAAAGTTTGTCTGTTATAAGCACATCAGTCATTTTATTGTTAGATGTTCATTTTAAAATAAGACACATTTAAACTTAAACACAACAAATGACTCATTTTCAATGGATTGTGAATCGGAATCCCATCCCTTCTTTCTGTCTGTCTATCTGTCGGCCTCTCTCTTATCTACACACCCATTTAAAATATCTCCATCCCTCAGCCTTTCCTTTTTCCCCTCATCTCAGAATTTAGTGACAGTTCTTAGTCTCTCGTTTGCTGATCAAGGACTGTATTCAGCCATAAACCTTATAGCCAGTAAACAATCATTTTGTGGCAGTGAGGGTGGGAGTCTATGGATAAGGCCATTTAGCTTCTTTCACAACCAAATGATTAATTTACATAAATTCAAGATAAAATCCTTTTCATTGACAATGATAATTACTCTCATTATTGCTACACAAATAACCATATCATCTGAGTGAATAGGCTCATAAATTATTGTATTTAAGCCATCAAGGCTCTTTCTCTCTCCCTGTCTGCAATTGATAATTTTGTTGGCATTTTACACATGAAATCATGACTTGCATAAGTATGTCAACAGGCATAATGACACACTTGTGCAGCCGTCGTAGTCATTGTCACGTGCTCTCTGCAGCCTAGCTCCATTTTGATGAGCTTTGTACTAAAGATGATAGCGATAATAAAAAAAAAAAATGTAGTGCAGATATTTGAAAGACAAGGAACATTTGCACTGACTCAAGGAACAAAGGATGATAGGTTCTTCATCATAGTTTTGAGGAATAAACTAAATTACCCTCTCCGCATTTGTCAGGATTCCACAGGGTTCTATACTGGGTCTTTTGCGGTTTCCATTCCATATATTTGTGACACTGTTTATGCTTGTAAATATTTCTGTTGGCTGTCGTTAGTGTTCATCAATAATAAATCATGGTATTTAGTAATAGCCTAATGAGTTGCCTACGGTATAGCACCTAGAAATAATATTAGTAGTATTACAGTTTTTACAAGTGCCTTGGCCAACACTGGCTTTCATTAGTAACATTAGTTTGATGGTGAAATTAATAAATAAAGGTTTTGTAGTTCTGTCGCAAACCTTCTGGCAACGGCAGGTGGTGCACAAATATTGGATTGTACAGTAAACAATAAGTCATAGGTGTTTGACTGCATAGTCACACTTCTAGACAGGCATATGTGAGATAAATGATGTGCCTTACAAGCGTGTGTGTGTGTGTGTGTGTGTGTGTGTGTGTGTGTGTGTGTGTGTGTGTGCGCGTGTGTGTGCGTGCGTGCGTGTGTATGTGTATGAGTCAATTCTGTCTTTGTTTGTCTTTCTGTTTTTGTTTGCTGCTCAAACACACATATACGGATAGACACAACCCTCATTTCACAGTATTTGTCTGAGCAAAGATTCCAGATGATTTTTAGCTCAATATACAATGCTCCACTCTGAAACCACAGGAAAAATCAAGGCAAATAAATTCTCTCCCTGTGTAACAACTGTGCTCAGTGGCAAAATGACAGACATGGACATTAGGGTGTATGTGTGTGTGTGCATGTATATGTGTCTGTGCCTTTGTGTTTGAGGACACACAGTTTGTTTTAGCACATGTGCATGTGTGCTGGTTGGTATAGGAAGAAACCATTGAGAGTTTCCGTCTGTTTTCCGCCATCACACTGTGAATGTCTGAACCACAATTCCACAGGTCATCTCTTACAGATGGCTCCCCAGCCTACAAGCCCTCTGTCTGGGGGAAGGACCCCAGTGTCCCCCCCTGGTGCCCTGGTGCTCAGGCTTGGAGCTGCTCAGTGCCCAGATGGAGTGTGCTAACGCCTCTCATATGCATCCATCCATACACACACACAGACACACACACTGACACGCAAACAGTCACATCCCCTGAGCTTGCTGTCCTCTTAATTTCCTGCCCTACTGCCTACAATGTTAGGACCTCGTTTTGTCCTCACTTCAACCTATCCACCTTCTGTTGTCTCTCGTCTAGCACAGGTCTGCACGGTGGGACTTTGATCCGTCCAAGGTGTTAGTTTGGATAGGATAATGTAATGCTCAGTCAACCATCAGATGTCCCTTGTGCTTCATTCACATGCCAAACTGGAGGCTGACCTGAAAGCAAATAGCTGTCAAATAGCTAAGAACACAAACATTCTTGTTTTACTGTCTTTTCATATTATTGCAGTCACTACAACCTTTCTCTCTCTTCTTGGTTTAGATCTCATTATTGATCCAGACACAGTGGTTCCCATCATGTCCACTCTCTCAGCATCTTAATGCTGGTGCGCAAATGTTTAATATCCTAGAGAGACTTTTACTTTTCTGTTATTCTTACTTTGAGACAAAGAATATTGGCTCCTAAAGAAAGGCTATGCATTGAGCAGACTTCATCCAAGCAACACTTTTCTATTATTCAACAAACTGCTCACCAGTGAATTGCACAGGTATGAGAAGGGTTAGCTGGATATGCTGTCTGAAAGACTCTGAGCACAGACTTTCTCTAAGCACAGATTTTCAGTTTTTTAAATCCATAACATTATAATACAACACCACAAC